>NC_087176.1:6307500-6325000 GCF_035594125.1 Scylla paramamosain
GTGAGTCAGGCCTGCCACACCTTCCCTCTCTCCCGTCCCTCACGACTCTTACACTCTCGGTCCTCAAGTAGCGTGTCACACTGAAATTCCGTCACGTGCCGCCTGGAGTTGGGTTCGATAATGTAGCGTTGCGTGAGGTGCCGTGACTGGCGCTGTGATCAGGTCGCGGCGCACCTTGCCTAGACTCGCGAGGCAGGTTAGCTTGGGGTTAATATCACGTTTACTTAGAGAAGGGCAGGAAAAGTAGATGATAAAACAAAAGTGGTGTATATGAAGAAATTGAAAAAAATAAGGTTTAGGTAGGGGTAGATGATAAAAGAAAGATACTATACATGGAGGAATTAGGTCGAAAAGTAAGTACAAAGGAAGCTAAGGAGATTGTGGAGAGAAAGGTACTTTGTATGGAAGAACTGGGTAGAAAAGGAGCCTGTAGACTTTAAAACACTGTCACGTTTACCTACAAGAGGGCAAGGGAAAGTAGATGAAGGCAAGGTGCTCTGTATGAACAATTTTGGTCGGGAAAAGGTAAGTATTAAGATGAATAAAGTAAGGAAGGTTGGGAAATTAGGTGGAAAAGAGTGCTAATGGAAAAGAAGTGGTTTTAATAGAAGAGATTGGAAAAAAAGATAAGGTTTTGGTATGGAAAGAGAAGCCAAGAGGAGCAGATAATGAAAGGAAGGTGCTTCATATGGAAAAAGAAGTCGAAAAAAGGAGCATTGAGGGAAGTAGAGTGAATAAGGTTGTCAGTAAGGTAAATATATTAGACTAAAAGGGAATTCTACGGAAGGTGGGGCAATTTCTGTGATAGAATCTGGAAAAAAAAAAGTCTAGATATGAAAGATTAATTAAATTGAAAGAGGAAGGTTTATGAAAAGAAGTGTCATTTAGAGAAACTGGTAACTTTTAGAGGAAGGAATATAGAGGAATATGAACTCAGAAAAAAAAATACCGGTTATTCTAAATAGATAAAAATACAGGTAAGAAAATTGACGTTAATTGGAATCGGAATAAATATTGGGAATAAATCGCAGACGAAGACGTGTGTAGGGAACAGTGATTAAATTGGAATATAGAGGGAAAATTTACTGTGTTAGGGAAGACACAAGATTGATATGGAAAGAGTACGAAGTTTTATGGACAGTGAATACTCTTGTAGGGACGAAAACAGGGAAACAGGGTCAAGATAGGAGGATAAATCTTACATGAAGGAAATAATGTAACAGGAAATGATGGTGAAGAGATGGAAAAGAAAAGAAACCCAGAGAGAAAGAGGGAAAATAAGAAAAAAATACTAGCAACGGAATGAAGACAAAGATGAACAAGGAAATAACTAGAGAGAGAGGGAATATAAAGAACAGGAACGGAATGAAGACGAAAAGGAAAATTTTACGAGGCAGAAGATAAAGAAAGAGCGGAGTTGAGTTGAGATGAGCGAGAAAAAGAAAGAAAGAGGAAGAGAGAGCGAATAGTCAAGGGAAAGAAAATAGCCCGAAGGAGTGCATGAGGTGGAAAAAAATGATGCCTCAAGTAGCTTTACCTGGAGGAGGGAAATTATACCTGAATGAGAACGAGAAGGAGGAGGAGGAGGAGGAGGAGGAGGAGGAGGAGGAGGAGGAGGAGGAGGAGGAGGAGGAGGAGGAGGAGGAGGAGGAGGAGGAGGAGAAGGAGGAGATGAGAAGGAGGAGGAGGGAAAAGAAGATGACCTAAGATGAGAAGGAGTAGGAGGAGGAGGAGGAAGAGAAGGAGTAGGAAAGGGAGGAGGAGGAAGAAAAAAGTGGACCACAGATAAGTAGGAGGTGGAGGAGAACGAGGAGAAGAAGAAGAAGAAGAAGAAGAAGAGCTAAAGAAGTCCTTAAAGATAAACAACATGAATAGAAAAATGCCATATACAGATAAACAAGTAGATAGATACATCCATAGATAGATAGACCAGAAATGACGTTAGATATGAAAAAAAGAAAAAAAAAACTGATAAGAGAAAGTAAGGCATTACTTAAAAAAGAACTTGGAGGGGAAAACACGAAGAGGCGAGGGAGGGAAACTTAAAGAGTCGATAAAGGAAAGAAGTTTTGTCTTGGGAGGAAGTGAAAATCGATGGAGGGAAAAAGAGAGGGGAAAAAAATACCGGAGAAGAAATTGTGGAGGTAAACTGCACCTGAAGGAGGAAGAGGAAATTAAAATACTGCAGGTGAGAGAGAGAGAGAGAGAGAGAGAGAGAGAGAGAGAGAGAGAGAGAGAGAGAGAGAGAGAGAGAGAGAGAGAGAGAGAGAGAGAGAGAGAGAGAGAGAGAGAGAGAGAGAGAGAGAGAGAGGCAGCGAGGAGTGAAGGAAAAGAGAGAAAAGCGAGGAAAAAAACTGGAAACACTTAATGAGATGGGAAAAAAAAGATGCCATGTCTTGATATTTTACGCGCATTGGAATGTTTTGCTTTGTGTTTTTGCCTTGTAATTTTCTGTTTCCCTTCTTGGTGGCATATTCATTTCCTCCTCACACTTATTTTTTCCCCTCATTTTCTTCCCTTACTTTTTTTTTTTATTACCATTAAAGACCCTATTATTTTTTGTCACAATGTTTAGTGACGTCTTTTGTATTACTTTTTTTTTAGTATTCGTCTTTAATTCTTTTTGTTTTTTGCTCATTCTTTTTTTATTTAACATTTTTCTTTGTTGACTCTTGTTTCTTATTTCTTCTTTTTCTTTTCTTTTTTTTTTTTGTAATTTTCTTCCCACTCATCATAAGCTCAGACAAAATGCAATATGATTCATCCCTCCTCCTCCTCCTCCTCCTCCTCCTCCTCCTCCTCCTCCTCCTCCTCCTCCTCCTCCTCCTCCTCCTCTTCCTTCTCCTCATACTCCTCGTCCTCCTTACTAGGGTCAATTAACCTTTCATCCCTTACCTCCTTGCCTCCTTTTCCTCCGCCATTACTCCCTCCATCCCCTTCTAACTTTCCTCTTCTCTCCTCTTCCATCTCTACCTCCTTTCTTCTACTGTTCGTACCTTCTCGCTTTTATGGTCATCTTTCCTCATTCATTTATTTTTTTATTTATTTATTCATTTATTTATTTATTTGTTTGTTTGTTTGTTTGTTTGTTTGTTTTGCTATTTTCACCTTCATAATTTGTAACTTTTATTTTTGTCTTGCATTTTTTTTCCTTCCTTCCTTCCTTCCTTCCTTCCTTCCTTCCTTCCTTCCTTCCTTCCTGCCTGCCTTTCATTTGATTTTTTAGTGTTTTCATTCTTATTCACTATTATCGCTTGTTCTTTTCAGTTCCTTGTTCTTTCAACCTTTGTTTGTTTGTTTGTTTGTTCGTTTGTTTCCTTCTGTCTTCCTTTTCTTCCTTCCTACCTTCCCTCCCTCCCTCCCTCCTTCCGTTCCTTTTTTTTTTTCTTCCACTTCCTCTGCCAAGCAAGATCCTAAACTCCTCCTCCTCCTCCTCCTCCTCCTCCTCCTCCTCCTGAGAGAACCCAGAGTAAAACATCCTTTCCTCCCACCTCCTCACCCCACCTCCCCTCCCCACCTCCCCTCCCCACCTCCCGTCCTCCTTCCCCAACCTGACCCTCGTATAACTGAACATGCTGCCAATACGTCCAAAATTCTGTAATAACCCTATTGTGGCTCGCCCGTTGGTCCCAGTAAGCCTCCCTTTGTGTTATTGGTTGAAAAAGACGCAAGGTTTGGTTTGGGTGGTTTGTGTTGCCATATTTATAACGCCTTCATTCATTTTCTTGTGTACCTCCCCTCGTGTTTCCTTCGTTTTCTGTTGGGTACTTCTGTTACTTTTCGATGGGCTGGGCTGTGTTGGGCTGGGATGGGCTGGGATGGGATGGGATGGAATGGGGTGGAATGGGATGGGATGGGATGGGTTGGGATGGCATGGGATGTAAAGGAAAGGGGGGTGATAGATCGATGATTTTCTTATTTCTTTTATTTATTTGTTTATTTATTTATTTATTTATTTATTATTATTTATTTATTTATTTTTTGGTGGGAGGGTTGAGTTGGATTTTGGGGTGTTTTATGGTTCGTTTTTATTGAGTTTATTTTATTTTATTTTTTTTTTGCTATGGTGAATGGGGCAATTTCGTTTTTTTTTATATTTATTTATTTACTGTGTGTTCGTATGTGTGTGTTATTAATTTTTTTTGTGTTATTGATTTTCCTTTGCGTGTGTTATTATTTTCTTGTTTGTGTGTGAGCGTGAGGCAGTAGTTAAAATACTTCATGACCTGTGGTTTTATATTTTATTCAGTAAGAGTCATATAAAGTCATTCAAATAGCAGGTGTCATTAAGTCCTTCGCTCGTAAAGGGTTAAAACTGAGGGAAAACATGAAATACAGTGAAAATAAATGTAGAAGATAAATATTTTCACCTCATCCCTCACAGTGTATCCGTCTCTCTCTCTCTCTCTCTCTCTCTCTCTCTCTCTCTCTCTCTCTCTCTCTCTCTCTCTCTCTCTCTCTCTCTCTCTCTCTCTCTCTCTCTCTCACCACCAAAGTTACTGAAAGACCCCAGAATTATCTTTCAGAGGTTTAACATTTTTGCCTTTTATTCTCCTCCACTCATATTTCTTCCTCTTCATCGCCAGAGCACTTTATCCTCTTCTCCTTCCCACCTCCTTTACTCTCTTTTTTCCCCTTCCATCCTCTTCTTTCCTTCCCTTCGCTTCGCTTCTCTTCCCGTCTTATTCTTCCTTCTTCTTTCACCTCCATTTTCCCTTTCCATTTCCTATTTTTGTCGTCATATATTTGTCTTCCCTACTCTCCTACATCCTTGTGTCTTAACCCAAAGTCCTACTCTCTCTCTCTCTCTCTCTCTCTCTCTCTCTCTCTCTCTCTCTCTCTCTCTCTCTCTCTCTCTCTCTCTCTCTCTCTCTCTCTCTCTCTCGCTAAAGCCAGTGGTACCTTGCATGGACACAGCACAACACCACAACGCAACACCACTAATCCGTCACTCACCAGCCCTCGCCTGTGTACACCTTCACTCCTCACCTGCCCAAACACACCTGTCGTGAATTCTTTATAGTTTTTACATGTGTGCCTGAAGCGAACACGTAGAAAACAATGCCTGGATGGAATATCACGTTTCTGTCTGTCTGTTCTTGTATGTTTATGTCTGAGTTGTGTTAAGTGTGTTTAGTGTGAGTGGTTTGTTGGGCTGTGCTTGGTAATGGAGCTGTGATGTGTTTTGTGTCAATCGAATTTGTTTGTATCTATCCATCTGTTCATGTATCTCTTTATCTCTTTATCTATCTATCTATTTATCTTTTTGTCTGTCTGTCTCTCTGTCTATCCGTTTATCTGTCTGTCTATCTACCTATGTCTTTCTATCTATCTTTATCTGTCTGTTTGTCTGTCTGTCTGTCTATCTACGAGTATATCTGTCTATATACGTACATGTGTTATTTTGGTTTTAATATGTACTTATTTCTGCATCTGATATACTTGTCCTATTTCTCCTAAAAAAATAATAAAATCTCTTTTTCCATATCATCTCCACTTACATGTTTTTGTTCTATTTACTTGTCTTCCTGTAAAATTCCATCGTCCTTAACACACCTGCATTCCATACCTGTCTCACTTACACTGCTATGTCCTACTCACTCGCCTTCCAAACCTTCATTTTACATATCTACATGTCCACTTGTGTGTCTGTCTATATATATGTACACTAGTTCACAAAACTCTAAAACTTTAAAGTGTGGTTTGAACTGCGACATAATGAACACTTAAACACCTGCTGCCTGATCACGTGTCGCGTCGGTAGGGTTGGTATGCGTGGCTTGACGTGATGCTGATATGCGGATCTATTTCCCAGGTCAACCATCCCAACCATCCCAAGTGTGCAGGGCTGCCAACTGTTGCCGCTGTAATCACTAAACGTGTCAAGTAATATCGTTCATTGTGTCAGAATGTAGACCACTTATTTTTTAAGGAGTTTTGGTAGCTGCTGTACAATTTTGCATTTAATACGTGTTCTTTTTTCCTCGTTTCTGACACAAACTAGCTCAAAATCCTCATTCTTAACACACACTCCTGCCTTCACCGCGGTCACTCTTTTCTCGTTTCTGACACACACTTACTCAAAACCCTCATTCCCAACACACACTCCTGCCGCAGTCACTCTTCATTCCCTCCCAGCAAGGCGAGGGAAGTACACGCCGCACCTTGAGATAAGTCACGGTAATTCATTCTTGCAGTTTTCCCAGCGAGGCATAAATTCCACATAAATTCCACTCCCCATCCATTCCCTGTTCCTGAGAAGCCGTGGATGTGTTCTTGGTGTTCTATCTCTTTCTCTCTCTCTCCTCTTTATTTAGCGTATGGTGTCCACCCTCCTCTTGATTTCCTCTTGTTTTGCATTTTACTTTCATGATCTGTTTTTTTTTTCTTATTTCTTTCTTCTTGTCTACTCTTTCTTATCTCTCTATTCCGTTTATATTCTTCGTTTGGTGTCCACCCTCCTGTTGATTTCCTCTTGTTTTGTATCTGCTCCTCCTGATCTTTGCGATTTTCTTATTTCTTGGTTTTTTTTTGTTTTTATTATTATTTTTTATTTTTTATTCTTGAGTGCCCCTCTCTCTTGTCTTTCTTCTCCTCTTTATTCTACGTTCGGTGTCCACCCTTCTCTTGATTTCCTCTTGTTTTGCATCTTCCCTTCCTGTTCTTTGTTCTTTTTTTTTTTAAATTTCTTGACTGCCTCTCTCTCTTTCCTACCAAATATACATTTATTCAACTCTCTCTCTCTCTCTCTCTCTCTCTCTCTCTCTCTCTCTCTCTCTCTCTCTCTCTCTCTCTCTCTCTCTCTCTCTCTCTCTCTCTCTCTCTCTCTCTCTCTCTCTCTCTCTCTCTCTCTCTCTCTCTCTCTCTCTCTCTCTCTCTCTCTCTCTCTCTCTCTCTCTCTCTCTCTCTCTCTCTTTATCTTCTATCGTTTTTATTCTTTCCTCGTATTTCTTTTACTCCTCTTCGTATTGTTTTATGTTTCCTCCTCCTCCTCCCCCTCCTCCTCCTCCTCCTCCTCCTCCTCCTCCTCCTCCTCCTCCTCCTCCTCCTCCTCCTCCTCCTCCTCCTCCTCCTCCTCCTCCTCCTCCTCCTCCTCCTCCTCCTCCTCCTCCATCTTTTCTCTTATTTACTTTTCCTTTCCTAGTATTGCTTCTTGTTTCTCGTTATTCCTCCTCCTCCTCCTCCTCCTCCTCCTCCTCCTCCTCCTCCATCACATCTCTACTTTGTCCTTCCTTTGCTTTCCTATCCAACCTTTCGTGTTAAATTGAAACAAGGAAGAAGGAAAAGGAGAAGGAAAGGGAGGGAAACACGGAAACAGGGAAGGAGGACAAGGAAGGCAGAGAGGGAAATAAGAAACAGGGAAACATGAAGGAGAAGGAAGAGGATGAAGAGAGGGAAGGTAAACAGGGGAGGAGGAGAAGGAAGAGAGATGGAAACAGGGAAGGATGAAGAAGGAAGAGTAGGAAGAGAGGAAAGGGAAACATAGAAACAGAAAAGGATGAAGGAGAAGAAGGAGAAAGAAGAGGAGGAAGAGAATAAAAGAAAACACGGAAACAGGGAAGGATGAAGGAGGAGAAGGAAGATGAGGAAGAGAGAGGGAAAGGAAACTGGGAAGAAGGAAGCAGGGGGAAGAGAGGGAAAGGAGACAAAGAAGGATGAAAGAGGAAAGAGGAAAAGGAAGAGGAGGAAGAGAGAGGGAAACAGAGAAAGACGGAAAAATGGACACAAAGGAATACAAAGAAAATCCAAACAGCATTACGCCTTGAGACCCTTATTAGGCTGTCTAACTATAAATAAGAGAGAGACAGAATAATATAGAAGGAGAAGGATGAGGAGAAAGTGACAGAAGAAAACGTAGGGAAACACGGAAACGGAAACAACATTCTGGAAGCAATAATATTTAGAAGCAAACCAGAAAGGGTAGTTTATCTTCTCTCTCTCCCGCCACTGCCTCGCTCGTTTGCCTCATTACGCCGAGTAAGGAAGTGAACCTCGAACCTCGTAAACTACAGGCGACCAGGTTAGGTTTGTTGGTATTTTTATTGTTGTTTTTCTCCCTTTCATTTCACGCGCTACCTTTCCACTTCTTTCAGTTCCTCTTTCCTTCTCTCTCTCTCTCTCTCTCTCTCTCTCTCTCTCTCTCTCTCTCTCTCTCTCTCTCTCTCTCTCTCTCTCTCTCTCTCTTTCTCTACAGCCATCATTTTTACTCCCCCTTCCTCTTTTGTCTCTGCTTTTTTTCACTCCCTTTTTCTTCTTTTCCTAATTGTTTCTTATCCATATTTACCTTCTTGTATTCCTTTCCTTCCCTTTATTTGCAGCAGAAGTGAGTGTCGTGTAACCTTAGTGGCTTGTTGTGTTCAAATTAAATGATTTATTTATTTTTTTCTCGTTATTTTTCGTTGTTTTATTTTCTTTTATTTCAAATTTATTTCTTTTATAGTAGTTTTTTCCCTTTATTTGTGGATTTTTTTCTTACTTTTTTATACTTTTCTCTTATTGTGTTCCTCTTAATGGGTTTTCTTAATGGTTCCTGTGAAGATGATTGGGTCCTCTTCCTCTTCTTCCTCCTGTTCCTCCTCTTGGTGAAGGTTTTTTCTCATTCTCTCTCTCTCTCTCTCTCTCTCTCTCTCTCTCTCTCTCTCTCTCTCTCTCTCTCTCTCTCTCTCTCTCTCTCTCTCTCTCTCTCTCTCTCTCTCTCTCTCTCTCTCTCTCTTTTCTGTTAGTCTTCATCCTCCTATTCCTCCTCCTCGTAATGAACAACATGCCACTGTCAGGGGCTGAAAAAGAAAAAGATCTTGGTGTCGTTGTGTCAAAAAACCTAAAGCCGCGTCAAAACTGCACAAAAACAGTAAAGACGGCAAATAAATTAGTAGGGTTCATTGGAAAACCTTTGAATTTAAGTCAGAAGAGGTTATACTTGCCTTATATAACTCACTGGTGCGCCCTCATCTAGAATACTCTGTACAGTTCTGGTTACCATATTACTAAAAAGATATTGAAAACTAGAAAAGATGCAGTGTTGAGTCACTAAGATGATTCCAAGATTGCGCAATAAGCCGTATGAGGAACGACTGGAAGAACTAAACCTATTTAGTTTAACAAAGCGCAGGATAAGAGGAGACCTAATTGTTCAAAACTTTTAAAGGATATAGTAACCTTGATTTAAATAAATATTTTATCATTGATCATTCTAACCTAACAAGAAATAATGAATTCAAGATTACACCCAAAAGTTTTAAATCTCTCGAGGACAAGCATTTTTCTTTAATCGCAAAGTAAATATATGGAATAAACTTCCTGCAGAAATCGTAAACAACAATTCTATTGAATCATTCAAAAATAAAATAGACAAACATTTAAAAGCAAATCCCCAACAAGCTCTCTCCTTGTCCGAATAATTACCAAATTCACTAATAAACTTTTTATTTTATAGACACCAGTTTTATTATAAATTGTATTAACTTTCAGATAGGCGTATAGAGTTCACCGTAGGGTGAATAGTAGAACTTCCTTTCATCCTTTCCTATGAACATTCCATGTCAGTTTTTCCATACTGCATGGTTTTTTTCCCAACTATTTCCATGACAGCGCAAGCTGGAGGGAGTGGTGGGTGGGGAGGAGCCTTCTGCTATGCTGTCCTGTCTCTCTTCCCTGTAGCTAGTTAGAAGTAGTTACCAAATAGCCTTGCAAGGACCAAAAGGTCTGTTGCTGTTTGGCTTTCCTTTGTATTCATTTGTATTCCTCCTCCTCCTCCTCCTCCTCCTCCTCCTCCTCCTCCTCCTCCTCCTCCTCCTCCTCCTCCTCCTCCTCCTCCTCCTCCTCCTCCTCCTCCTCCTCCTCCTCCTCCTCCTCCTCCTCTTTATGATTCTGGCAGCAGCTTTCCTCACCTGGTCTGCTTTAAGAAGGTAAGAGTGTTGTCTTCGGGTGTATCAAGGTGTCACAGGTGTGGAGGCCAGGTGAGGGTGACAGGTAGAGGCGGGGGAGGACAGGTTTTACGTGATTGAATGAACAGATAAGGTATTGTGTGAATGAGTCTTATTTTAGCCTCTAGCTGTTTCCTCTCTGGGCGGTTGTCTCTTTTTTAGTCATTCACGGAGACAGACCGTGTTCCTCAGCGATTTGTGATTCAGGTAAAGGCAGGTAAAGAAAGGTGTTTTGTTGAGCGGTTGTTGTTCTAGCCTCTGATTCTTCTCTGGTTGATTTTGTCTTCTTTTTTAGTCCTCCTGCCTGCACACACACACACACACACACACACACACACACACACACACACACACACACACACACACACACACACACACACACACACACACACACACACACACACACACACACACACACACACACACTTTTTCCCTGGTGGCTTTTTCGCAAGAATCTCCAAGTGCTTTCTGTTTCTGTTCGCAAACACACATGTATTAACTTGCCGCAGCTACCCGCCATGTCCTCATCTCTAATGCACGTCCTTCTCTTGTCCGCTGCTCTGGAGGCAAACGAACTTACCGAATCTGACCACACCATCAGGATTGAGCGAGGGAAGCAAACCTAGCTTGAGAAAATATAAACGTGGCGACGAAGGATAGCTAACTCTACCGAACCAAATTTGACGTAAGCAAACTTGACAAAACTTAACTAAACGGAATCTAATCACACTTTGCTTAGCAGACTTGACCTAACTAAACTTAACCTAAGCAAACGTAGCCAAACTTGACCTAACCTAACTTCAGCTAAACGTGATATAACCTAACCTTACCAAACTTAGTCGAACGAAATTTGACCTAACCAAACTTGATCTAACCTAACCTGAAAAGAAAAATAAATAAATAAATGAATAAATAAAAAAATAAATAAATAAACCCCAACCCATATTGACCTAACCTACGTAACCAAATTTGAGCAAACCAACTTGACACCTTGAGGTAACCCAGTGTTATCTTGCCTGACATACTGAACCTTTTGAGGAGATAAATAATAGAGGAAGGAGTTCTTCAGTGCAGGTATGAAAAGATTGTTCTACTCCTCCTCCTCCTCCTCCTCCTCCTCCTCCTCCTCCTCCTCCTCCTCTTCTTCCGCTTCCTGCTTTTCCTTCTCCTCCTTTTCCTAATACTTTTGTCCTCCATTTTTAAGGCACCTATTTTTCAGCCTTTCTTTAACCTCCTCATCTTTGCCCCTCCTCCTCCTTGTCCTTATTGTATTATCCTTCATTTTTAGCACCAGCATCTAATATTTCTTTTCCTTTCTTTGACCTTCTCCACCACCACCACCACCACCACCACCACCACCACCACCACCACCACCACCACCACCACCACCACCACCACTACTACTACTACTACTACTACTACTACTACTACTACTACTACTACTACTACTACTACTACTACTACTACTACTACTACCACCACCACCACCACCACCACCACCACCACCACCACCACCACCACCTCCTCCTCCTCCTCCTCTACCACCACCTCCTCCTCCTCCTCCTCCTCCTCCTCCTCCTCCTCCTCCTCCTCCTCCTCCTCCTCCTCCTCCTCCTTTTTCTACTCTTCACTATCTACTTAGCTTTCCTTTTTTCTTTGACCTCCTCCCCCTTTTTCACCACCACCACCACCACCACCACCACCACCACCACCACCACCTCCCCGCGCCACACAAAGAGAGAAGGACATTTAGCACACCCCCCTCGCCCACTGCTCTCGCTCTCCAAACGCCCTTCGTGTCTAGTGGAGGATCCTTCCCCGTGACCTGAGGATTGCGTGTCCCCTTCCTTGCACTGCTCACGTGGGGAGGAGGAGGAGAACATGGCGGGGGGAGGTGGGGAAGTGGGGCCTTTGGGAGAAGTTGGGAGGATGAGGAGGATGATGGGGAGGCTTGGGGAGGGAGGACAGGTACCGGTGAGTGGGTGTTAAGGGTGGGAGAGACAATAAGATGGGAAGGAGGTGGGGAGGAATGGTACGGGCTGGGGTGGGTGGTGGGGAGAGGCTGGGAAATTGAGGAAGCGTAGGAGACGGTGCGGAGAAAGTGGGGAGGTTAGAGAAGGGTGGGGAGAAGATGGGGAGGTGAGAAGGTGCTGGGGAGAAGATTGGGGCGGTTGGGAAAATAATAGGGTACTGAAGAGACGCTGGGGAGGGTGGCGAGGGGCTGGAGAGAAGATGGGAGGGTGAGGAAGTGCTGGGGAGAAGGTGGGGAGGAATTGGAGAGAAAGTGGGGAGGGTTGGGGTGTCCTTGGGTGGAGTGAAGAGTGAGGAGATGGAGAGCATATTGACGTGAGGGGGGAGAGAGGGAGAGGGGACAGGATAAGGGAGAGAAACTTTTGGCATAAAAATTTAAAATAGATGCACAAGTAAAATGAGTTTTTTGGTGTGTTGTTTTGTAAGTGCAGTTATTAGCTGTTCAGTTTTTTCTTTCTTTTTTTGTTCCCTTCTCTTCCCTTCCCTTCCCTTCCCTTCCCTTCCCTTCCCTTCCCTTTCCTTCCCTTCCCTTCCCTTCCCTTCCCTTCCCTTCCCTTCCCTTCCCTTCTCTTCTCTTCTCTTCTGTTTTTTCTTTTCTTTTCTTTTCTTTTCTTTCCTTTTCTTTTCTTCCCCTCCCTTCCCTTTCCTTCCCTCCCCTTCCTTCCCCTCCCCTCCCCTTCCCTCCCTTCCCCTCCCCTCCTCTCCCCTCCTCTCCCCTCCCTTCCCTTCCCCTCCCGTCCCTTCCCCTCCCGTCCCTTCCCTTCCCTTCCCTCCCCTCCCTTCCCTTCCCTTCCCTTCCCTTCCCTTCCCTTCCCTTCCCTTCCCTTCCCTTCCCTCTCCTCTCCTCTCCTCTCCTCTCCTCTCCTCTTTCCTTCCCATTTTTTTCTTCCCATGACTACATTGTTTCCTCTTCCATTCCTTGCCTTCCTTTGTTATCTTCGTCCTATCCTTCCTATTTTTTTCCTTTCCTTCCCTTTATCATCTCCATTTTTTTTTTCGTCCATTTTCCTCTAGTGCCTAAAATTCCTTTATTTTTTTCTATTTCTCATCCACACTTCTTCATTTTCTTCCCCTGTTTTATCTATTCTCTTCTCTAGTATCTGATTCTCCTCTTTTCTCATCCTTTCTTCATCCACACTCCTATGATTTCTTCTGTTCCATCTCCTCCATCTCTTGCTTTCATTTTCCATTCTATTTCTACTTTCTCTTTCATCTAGTCCCAAATCTCCCTTCCTTTCTTTTCTTTTCGTCAATATTTCTTTACTTTTCTTCTGTTTCTCCTCCTCCTTTCTTATTCCCACCATCTTTACTCTTTTCTCTAGTATCTAACGCCATTCCAATCTCTTCTCTTCATCAACTCTTCTTTACTTTCCTTTTTCTCCTATTTCATCTCCTTCTCCTCCTTCCTTCATATTCCTTAAAATCTCTTTAATATTTTCTGTTTTCTCTAGTACCAAATCTCCCTTGCTCATCTCTTGAACACTTCTTTACATTTTCCTTCTCTTGTTCCTCCTTTGTTGATGTTGTCATTATCCTTATTTTACTTGCTTCTCTTTCATGTAGTGCCAAACTCTTCTCTTCTAACACCTTTTCATCTTGTATTCCATCTACTTCCTTCATATTTCCACCTTCTCAGTTTCATCACCACTAAAATACTCCTTTCTTGTTCACTCCTCGTTTTCCCTCAGTTTTTCCTCCCTTCCAGCAACCAACCAGTGTCTTCTCATATGCTCCCTTTGTAATAGCGTGAGAGGGATTTATAAAGAGAAACTGTTTTATTCTGTGATTTTATTTTCTGGTTTCATAAGATTCTCCTTTGCCTTACTTAGGGTGACGGTTGAGGTGTGTTTGTTATGGTATCTCTCTCTCTCTCTCTCTCTCTCTCTCTCTCTCTCTCTCTCTCTCTCTCTCTCTCTCTCTCTCTCTCTCTCTCTCTCTCTCTCGGCTATTTACTCCTCTCATATATATATATTTTTTTCAGGAAATGGTTCTTCTTTTCTGTTTATCTTAGGTTCTCCTCCTCCTCCTCCTCCTCCTCCTCCTCCTCCTCCTCCTCCTCCTCCTCCTCCTCCTTAGGGAAAAGCTTAAGTTGTGTAGTTTTATCCATCTTCTTCCCTCGTCTCATCTTTCTGTGTGTGTGTGTGTGTCATCTTTCTGTGTGTGTGTGTGTGTGTGTGTGTGTGTGTGTGTGTGTGTGTGTGTGTGTATGTGTGTCAGTGTGTGTGTACGCGTGTATCAGATTCTTATCTTTATTCAAAAGGGAGAAGTGAGAAAGTAGAGAAAGTGAGGAAGTGCTGATTAAAGTTACTGGGGAGAGAGAGAGAGAGAGAGAGAGAGAGAGAGAGAGAGAGAGAGAGAGAGAGAGAGAGAGAGAGAGAGAGAGAGAGAGAGAGAGATGCGAGCAAATTAATGAGGTAATAGAGAAGGAAGGCTGAAATATTAGTCAGAAGAGGAACAAGGGGAAGAGGAAGAGGAGGATAAGGAGGATGAAGATGAGGATGAAGATGAGGAGGAGAAGGAGGAAGGGAGAGGAGGAGGAGGAGGAAAGAGGAAGGAAGAAAAGTAGGAAGGGAGAGGAGGAGAAAGGAGGAAGGGAGAGGAGGAGGATCAGGAGGATAAAGGGAGCCGAGGAAAAGAAAGGAGGAAGGGGGAGGAGGAGGAGGATGAAGGAGGAAGGGAGAGGAGGAGGAGGAGGATTGGCGAGGATAAATGAGCAATAAATGTAAGAGAAAGGAAATAGAGGAAAACAAAGAAAGAGGAAAAATGTCATAATGTAGAGAAGAGATTGGAGAGAAGAAAAATGGAGTAAGAGAGAGAGAGAGAGAGAGAGAGAGAGAGAGAGAGAGAGAGAGAGAGAGAGAGAGAGAGAGAGAGAGAGAGAGAGAGAGAGAGAGAGAGAGAGAGAGAGAGAGAGAGAGAGAGAGAGACTAAATTAATATAATGTTAAAATTTTCAATATCTTTTCTTTCATTAAAAAGAAAAAAAAATCATTAGTTCCTTCCTTAATATATTCTTAAATTTGTATCTCACCCAGACAAACTTTGAATTTCATATCAATCACAGGAACTCTACTTATGAAAATACATTGAAATTCTCACCAGAAATTGCTAATGGAAGTGTGAAAATCCTCATGAAAATAAATGAAAACCCCAAAAATTTGTCTTAGATCTTCACTAAAAATAGATTCGAATATCCTTCCAAAAACCCACGTAAACAATTTGATTTAACCTTTTCGCTACGATATGCAATTCGGAGCACTAAAGGCAATGCATGGAGTCTTTATAACCACTTGTAAGGAAGAAAGGGATTGAAAAGGATAGATTTTGCAATTTGTGGTTACTACGATGTTTGGAGAGGGAGATGTAATGAGAAAACGTCTCCGGGTGGTTAGTGACTAGGGAAAGATGTGCTAAATATCAGTGAAATAGCTAAAGTTGTTATTTGGAACTTGCTGTATATCATCCCTTAAAATTTACCTTCCTACTAAATATTCCCTGTGAATCCTCTCTAAAATATCCTTTTAAGACGTCCCCTAACTGCTCCCTTTCACTGCATCAGAATCTCTCAAGAATTTCAGTAAATACTTTCTTTCAATCATTATTAACAAATCTCAAATTTCTCACTGAACCTTCCTTTTTAAAATCCTCGTCAAAAATCTTTTAAAACTCCCATTAACTCCCTCTAAAACCCATGTGAGAGTCCCTTTAAACTCCCTTTAAACCAGCCTTGATAATCCTCCTTTTAAATCCATGAAAACTCTTCAAACTCCCGCATAAACTTCCTTTAAACCCCACACTATTAATATTAACCCTTTAAAACTCCCAGTACCACGCCATTGAATTCCCACCATCAAGACCCACACTAAACACCTTTAAAACCCCACCAATGATCTAGACCATAGCCCCTTTAAACACTAGAAACCCAAACGGAATCCTAAATCCGAAGCCCCAAACCTGGCGTGACCAAAGCTAAGTGGCACGGTTAAAAAAATAAAGGAAAAATATGCAGCTGTCCATTAATCAGTGTTTTTCCATCAGCGTCCTGCCATAGATACATTTTTTTAGGAGACTCAATACCGATGGAGTTTTAAAAGTAATGGGCAGGTGTATTTACTTTTTTACTTTGTTAGATGGTCCTGTTTTTTCCCATATTTCAAAGTGATGGTGATTGTTTCCAGCATCCTTCATCCCTGCCTGGCCTTTATGCCGCTGGTTTTTCTATTGACCTTTCCTCCATTTCTCTCGTACGCTGTTGGTTTTTGTTCTTTTTTTTTTTGTGGTGGGGGGTGGAGGGCATTCTGTGATTTCTTTTAGTTTGTGTTTATTTTTGTAATGTGTGTGTCTTCGTTTCTTATGTTTTCTCTATTTTTTTTTGTTGTATTGTGTTATCTAGTAATTTTTTTGTTTATCTTTTTTTCTTTTCGTCCTTTTTCTTTGAGTGTGTGATATTGTCTCTCTTTTATTTATTTATTTATTTATTTTTGGTGCGTGTGTTGCTATTTTTTGTTATTCAGTGAGTTGTTTTTCTATTCTCTTCCGTTTCTCCATTGCTCTTTTTTGTATGATACTGTCTGTTTCTTGTGTGTGTGTGTGTGTGTGTGTGTGTGTGTGTGTGTGTGTGTGTGTGTGTGTGTGTGTGTGTGTGTGTGTGTGTGTGTGTGTGTGTGTGTGTGTGTGTGTGTATTTTGTATTCAGTGAGTTTTTTTTTTTTTTTTTTTGTAGTTTTCGTCTCTGGTTTTTGTTTTTGTGATATTGCATTTACTGTATGCTTTCATCCATTTGTCTCAACTTGTTTTGTTTTGCTTTATTTTGTTTTCAGTCTATTTTTCTTTTCTTTTTATTTCTCTAACATCTACTTTTCTGTTCTTTTTGTCATGTCTTTTTTCTTCTGCTCTCTCTCTCTCTCTCTCTCTCTCTCTCTCTCTCTCTCTCTCTCTCTCTCTCTCTCTCTCTCTCTCTCTCTCTCTCTCTCTCTCTCTCTCTCTCTCTCTCTCTCTCTCTCTCTCTCTCTCTCACCTGAGAGGAAATTAACCTCGACTCTTCCATTCCATTTTCTTTTCTCTCTCCATTTTACTGTAACTTATTTTTGTCCTTTAAATAAATGTCTTTCTCTTACCCTTCTTCATCTCTCTCTCTCTCTCTCTCTCTCTCTCTCTCTCTCTCTCTCTCTCTCTCTCTCTCTCTCTCTCTCTCTCTCTCTCATTTGTCTTTCTTCTATTTGAATTTATTTTATTCAAGTAACTGTGTCAGAAATAACTCCTCCTCCTCCTCCTCCTCCTCCTCCTCCTCCTTTTCGTCGTCGTCGTCGTCGCCGTTGAAGAAAAATATTTTAGCTCTAATTATTTTTTTCGCTGTGTTTCTCTTTTTCGAGTTTCATTTTGGTGCGAGTGTTTCTCTGTTTTCTTTGTCCTCTTTTTTTACCTTCATTTTTTTATTTTTTTTTATTCTTTATTCATGTCACACGCTTGGAAGATTAATTGTGGAGGTGCTGGGTGTTTGTTTATGTGCCTCTCTCTCTCTCTCTCTCTCTCTCTCTCTCTCTCTCTC
>NC_087176.1:6330000-6335000 GCF_035594125.1 Scylla paramamosain
TGTCTATCTATCTCTATCTATCTGTGTATCTTTATCTATCTATCTATCTCTTTATCTCTTTATCTCTATCTCTATCTGTCTATCTATCTATCTATCTATCTATCTATCTATCTATCTATCTATCTATCTATCTATCTATCTATCTAAGCGCCGCACAACTTCCCTCCTCATGTTGTTGTATTTGGTTCAGTTGGTGTTTCCTCTTTTTTTCTTCTTTTATTTATTTATTTTTTCTGTACGTGAGGATGCGTTGTTAATTAGTTATCCTGTCAACGGCAACCAATATTTCGTGTTTTCTTTTCTCTGTTTCAATTAATTCGTTTATTTTTTTCCTCCATGTTTTCTTTTTTTTTTTTTTTCTTTACTGTCATCATTCTCAGCCGGTGAATGTTTTGTTCGCTTCTCCGTTCTTTATTTCAAGTAGTGTTTCATTTACCTTTTCTACTCTCAAGGTCTCTCTTTTTTGGCACTATTATTATTATTTATTTATTTTTTTTCATTAGTGTTCCTTCCCTCTCTTTGTGACAAGCTGTATCATTAATGGTCTCTTGTACCTTGAAGATCAAATTTGTATCCCTTTCACTATTCTCTCTCTCTCTCTCTCTCTCTCTCTCTCTCTCTCTCTCTCTCTCTCTCTCTCTCTCTCTCTCTCTCTCTCTCTCTCTCTCTCTCTCTCTCTCATTTTGTCTTCGAAAATGACCACTTTGTTCCAATCGACTTTCATAATTTCGTTCAAGTCGCGTAGTTTCCATTTCTGTTATCATCATCAACTTGGTTTCTTTATCCAGTATAACTCTAGACCTTGATATTTTCGTAAGATTATCACCTTGTTATCACTTAGTCTCTACATCAAGTTCCATTGATACTTATTCCTGTCAACATCTGGTGTGGCTCAGAGAAACACTCGTGAATCTTCAGACCAGCGTCACCTTCTGATCGTTAGTGTTCTCTCCGCCCTATGTATTCGTCTGGCCGCAAACCCCGGAGCGAAAACATTATCATTTTTACATTAGGAACTTCTGCTCTCAATATCGACTGGTGCTATTTTTCCTCCTGACGTAAAACCGTTAACTGCCATTGGAATATTAACGTCAGGCTGGCAGACCCTTTATGGCAGACGAATTTAACCTTCCAGTGGATCTTTACTTTTCATCTCTCACCTTCAGACAAAGTGTACTCGATAGAATATTTCTCGCTGGCTACTGTCAAGAATGTTCACGCTCTGTATAAATGTAGTGTTACCACATGAACATTTGAGCATTGCGATTTTTTTTTTTACCTACCATTTATTGGGTATTTTCTTTTCACCTCACCTTCAAGGTGTATCCGACACTATCTTTCTGGACATGTACTTTCAAGAGTTTTCATGTCTCACTACATTTAAACATTGCGAATTTAAACTTCCATGGGATTTCTACTTTCTATCTCACCCTCAGACAAAGTGTACCTTTCACAATAATTTTCGGTGTGAACTTTCATTTTATTTTATTTTATTATTTTTTTCACGTTCCGTTTTAGTCGACGATCTGTGTACGTTACCACATAACCATTTGAACGAATTTAACATTCCATTGAATCCACTTTTCATCTCACCCTCAGACAGAATTGTACCAAGCAAAATAATTCCGTGTACTTTCAAGGGTTTTCACGTCTCAGTGTATAGTGCAGCAAGACATGATTATTTGAGCAGCCTTCCTTTGAATCATTACTGAGCCTGAGACAAGGCGTACCCAACAAAATCAATCCGTGTACTGTCAAGGATTTTCACTTCAGAGATTTTCACATTGAGTCTGATGCTCAATTCAATATAAAATGAATATTTGAGCAATTCAGCAACCTTCGACCAAGGAGTGATTTCTATTTTCTACGTTCTTGCAAGTCTATCCCTTTGTGCAGCTTTCCTGGAACCTCGCCTTTCAACCTGTCACTAATTTGAGGCAAACAATTCTAACAACCCGGACATTCAACTTTAAACATTACCTTCGACCTTCAACCTCCGACTTACGTGCCTACGCCTTGAAGGTCGCACGAACCATCAATATTCCAACGAGGGAAAGATGCGGCGTGGACCAGACTGCGCTAAGGCGGCTTGGTTCTCCGCCCCGTGATCCGAAAACGGTTTAACTCCGCCACAATATGTTAGTCCCGCGCACCTCACCGTGACTCGATCGAACAATATTTCCTCCCACTCCCGATACACTGACAGAGGAGAGAGAGGGAGAGAGAGAGAGAGAGTGGAGGGAGAGGAGGGAGGCTGCAAGATGTGTGTGTGGCAGTGAGCGGAGGAGGGAGAGTACGAAGTGTGAGGGAGAGGGAGGGAGAGCAGCGGGGCATGGGAAGCGAGGTGAAATGTGTGAAGGATTATGCTGTGGGAGGCGCGGCGTGTGGTATGTACGAGTGTGGGTTTGGAAGGATGTGGAAGATGTGGAATATTGGAATGCGCTGCAGTATGGCACTGAAGCTTCCTGGAGTTGATGGGAAGACGCTCTGCTTTGGGTCTGTATTCAGAAACGCTGCGCTCTCTCACCATGACTATTTTCGAGGCCACAGAGATGATTAGCCGTCATCTCAAGAGTGGATCTGGGGTTACTAATATATAAACCTTGCCAGTCTCCCACTAGAATCGTATAAACCCGTGTAACTTCAGCTAGAGCCTTTGAAGGTAGTGGAAGTGTGACGCAGAAGTGTTTTGGAATATGGGTCTCGGTAGGAGTTCTCAAGGATTACGATGTGGGCATGTGGCTGTGGCTCTGGGTGCAGGAGGCTGATGGGATATGATAGATACATGGATAGATAAGTGTTTCCACCCTCCTTTTTTTATTATGTTTTTTTTTTTTCCTTGGCCGGTGCACCCTCTTACGTTAAAAAAAATATATACATATTTAGGGGGGGGGCGTTTGGGAGGCTTACTGAGAGCTACTAGGTATTTCAGGCGTGTTTCCGTGATCTGAGTGCAGGTTTTAGAAGGATTCTGCGCCATCAACAAGGAAAACATTCGTAGAAATATGATCAAAGTATAAAGAGACTGCTTTTGCATTCATTGTTGCAGTAATACAGTTTTCCTGAAACGACAGGACACTGGAAGGTAATTGTGGATATTAATTTAAGGTGTCTGTTGATAATGCGAGATACCGTATGCCTTGTTTTCAATGCCGAGAACAAAAAGCGATTTAGAAATGTAGGCAGTGTTTTTGTATTCATTATTGTTACAGTGATACAGTTTTCTAAGGTGATAGGACACTGAGAGATACCGTAGAGATGAATGTACAGTGTCTGGCGATAATTCAAGGACGGTGTGTGTTGTTGTGTATTGTATTTCTGGTGCTGAAAGTAAAAAGCGACTTAAAAATGAAGGCAGTTCTTTTTTGTATTCATTGACATTGCAGAGATGCAGTTTTCTGAAGTGAGAGGGCACTGAGAAACACTGTAGAGGTAAATTTAAGATGCCTGGTAATAATGGAAGGATGTTTTGTCTTCTTTTTCTGATGTTGAGAGAAAAAAAAAACCGACTTAAAAACTCATGAAAAGGAAAGAAGCAAAAGGAAAGTAGGTACTGTGTCACGGATTTTCTCTTTTCTCTTTTCCTTCTCTTACACTGCTTGAGTACTGGAAACGTTGACAGACAGAGAGAAACAGAAACAAAGACAGAGAGAGAGAGAGAGAGAGAGAGAGAGAGAGAGAGAGAGAGAGAGAGAGAGAGAGAGAGAGAGAGAGAGAGAGAGAGAGAGAGAGAGAGAGAGAGACGGAGCGGATTTCAGAACGTGGGTGAGTGTTGAAAGCTCAAGTTACCGAGTGTAAGACTGAAGTACCTGGCGTAAGAGTTACAGCCAGGTTCAGAAACGCTTTGCTCTCTCGCTACGACTATTTTCAAAGACAACAAAGATGATTAGCCTGGGTCTTAGGACTGTTTTTCTTGTTATAAATGCAGAAACCTTGTTAGCCTGTCACTAGAATCACAGAAACACCCTTAAAAACCCGTGTCATAGAGCCTTTTGAAAGTAGTGCAGGTGCGAGGCGGTGTTTCAGAATATGGTCCTCCGCACAAGAGTAAGGGCGTGAAGGACAAGTAAAGCCTTCCGTGGGTGTAAAGTTCAAGGCAAGTTCAGGCGAGGGGAGGCCTCGGGTGAACAAATATTTGAATTCTGGAGATGTGTGGGGAGTGGAAGAGTGGGAGCGAGCGAGTGATGTAAGACGTTGAGCGTGGAAGGAAAAAATATTGGAGGAGGAGAATATTGAGGTATAGGAAGATAACATACGGGCGAGGCGAAGGATGTAAAGGAGAGGAAAAAATGGGGATAAGGAATATATCAAAGAGGGGAGGAACAGGGAACAGGGAAGAGGACAGAAACACACAGGAAGAGGCGAGAATAACCCTTTGGAAGAGAGAAGAGAGAGACAGACAGAGTAGAAAGGATGTGTCCAAGAGGATCAAGGAAGGAGGAGAGGGAAAGGATAAGGGAAGGCGTACAAAGAGAAGGAAGGAAGATGACAAAAAAAAGCAAGTGGGCAAGAAGAAATAAAGAGGAGAGGATTTGTACAACGGGCTTAACGGAAGGAGAAGAGGAGAGAAAAAGGAAAGACATACAAAGAAAAAGAAAGAATGAAGGAAGATGACAAAAAAAAGGAAATAAATAAGAAGAATAAAAACCAAGAAGAAGAAGAAGAGAGAATAAAGAAGGACAACATACAAAGAAAAGAAAATGGTGAAGCAAAAAAGAAGAGGACAAAAACAAGAACGAAAGGAGAAAATAAAGAGGAAACGATATGAAAAAGAGAATAAGGGAAGACGTGAAAACAGACGCAAACAAGGAAGAAAGGAAGGAAGGAAAAGGAGGGAATAAGGAAAATCATACAAATAAAAGAAAACCAGGAAGAAAGAAATGAACGAAGAAGAAGAAAAAAAAAACAAGAGGCCTAGAGAATATAAAGAGGAAAGGAATTAACTAAGAAAAAGAAGGAAAGAAAAAAGACAGAACAACGGACGTAAACAACGAAGGAAG
>NC_087176.1:6337500-6342500 GCF_035594125.1 Scylla paramamosain
ATTGCAACGCGCGCCTCCATTTTAAGCCTGCTCTCTTTTGCTTCCAAGGTTTTTTCTTCCTGATTTGCTTGAAGAATCTATATTTGTTACCTGAAGCTTCTCTGAGTGAGTGAGTGAGTGAGTGAGTGAGTGAGTGAGTGAGTGAGTGAGTGGTGGCTTCAGGAAGTGGTATGTTAAATTTCTTTCTCTCTCTCTCTCTCTCTCTCTCTCTCTCTCTCTCTCTCTCTCTCTCTCTCTCTCTCTCTCTCTCTCTCTCTCTCTCTCTCTCTCTCTCTCTCTCTCTCTCTCTCTCTCTCTCTCTCTCTCTCTCTCTCTCTCTCTCTCTCTCTCTCTCTCTCTCTATTACTGAGTGAACTAAGTGGTTTTAAGAAGTTAAGTTAGGTTCTCTTTGTCTCTGTCTTCGTCTCTTTTTGTCTCTGTCTC
Organism: Scylla paramamosain; assembly: GCF_035594125.1. Taxonomy (NCBI): domain Eukaryota; kingdom Metazoa; phylum Arthropoda; class Malacostraca; order Decapoda; family Portunidae; genus Scylla; species Scylla paramamosain. The sequence continues at coordinate 6,337,924 of NC_087176.1, forward strand.
GTCCTCTTATTGACTGAGAGAAGTTAAGGTTTCAGGAAGTGGTAGGTGGGTCAAGTTGTGTTCTCTGTCTCAGTCTTTCTGTCTCCTCCTGACTGAGAGAAGGTAAGGTCTCAAGAAGTGGTAGGTAGGTAAAGTTAAGTTTTCTTTCTCTTTTCTTTCTCTCTGTCTCTGTGTCTCTGTCTCCTGTTACTGAGTGAATGGAGGTTTCAAGAAGTAATAGGTAAAGTGTTCTCTTCTTCTGCCTCGATGTCTCCTCTTCTTATCGACTGAGAGAAAGACTAGGGGAAGAAGTGGTAGGTAGATAGGCCAAGTTAAATTCTGTCTGTCTTTTTCCGTCTCTCTTACTTAATGGGAGAAGTAAAGGATTCTATGAGATTATCTAGATTAAGTTAAGCCCTTATTGTCTCTGTGTGTCTGTGCCTCTGTTTCTCTGTCTCCCTGTCTCTGTTTCTCTGTTAATGTACTTATGCCCTTCATCTCAGGTAATAACTTTATCTGTGATTAAGACGCCACGTGTGCTGTTTATCTTCCCAGTGCATCCCAGAACTTGCCTTGCGATTGAAGAGCCATTAAAACTTTGAGACAAGACCCCCATGAAGTTAGTGAAAGTAATGAATGAGTGGTTTGTAATGAATGAATGAGTGGATAGTGACTTTATTGAATTGATGTAAGGTGTGAATGGAGGTTTTGATGACACACACACACACACACACACACACACACACACACACACACACACACACACACACACACACACACACACACACACACACACACACACACACACACACACACACACACACACACACACACACACACACACACACACACACACACACACACACACACACACATGAAAGGGGGTAAGTTTGTATACAGATCAGTGTTTTGTTTGTGTTTGTAATGTGTAGTGTAAATATACTTTAAAGTTAATATGTGGTGAATGAAAGGAGGGAGGGGACCAGGAGGAGGAGGACGATGACGGCGAGAAGGCGGAGGAAGAGGAGGAGGAGGAGGAGGAGGAGGAGGAGGAGGAGGAGGACGATGACGGCGAGAAGGCGGAGGAGGAGGAGGAGGAGGAGGAGGAGGAGGAGGAGGTGGAGGTGGAGGAGGAGGAGGAGGAGGAGGAGGAGGAGGAGGAGGAGGAGGAGGAGGAAAAATACCAATAAAAGAAGGTCATTGAGAGGAAGACGATTCGTAGTACTAAAATATTTGGAGACACACACACACACACACACACACACACACACACACACACACACACACACACACACACACACACACACACACACACACACACACACACACACACACACACACACACACACACACAGAGAGAGAGAGAGAGAGAGAGAGAGAGAGAGAGAGAGAGAGAGAGAGAGAGAGAGAGAGAGAGAGAGAGAGAGAGAGAGAGAGAGAGAGAGAGAGAGAGAGAGAGAGAGAGACTATTTACACGTAAAAGTCGGTGTTCTCGTGTCATGTTGTAGTTTTATGTCGGCGCATAAAAGGCATTGTACTGTGCATCCTTTTTTTTGTGTGTCTTTCTCCTTTACCTTTATGTTGTTTGCTTTGAGTTTGTAATGTCCTCCCTGCTTCAGTGACGAGGGCTTTTCTCCCACGCACTGATGTCCATTAGCAAGTTTTTGAACACACACACACACACACACACACACACACACACACACACACACACACACACACACACACACACACACACACACACACACACACACACACACACACACACACACACACACACACACACTCTGGACATGTTTTCCTCCACACATCACTAATCAACTTATCTGTTCAAAACTGGATTTTTTTTATGACAATTGGCAGGAAATGACGAGCTTAACTTTGCTGGTTGTGGAGTTCGTTGCTTAGTCACAATAGGTAATGCTGGATGACTCACATGATCAGTGTTGTTGTTGTTTCCGTCATTGTTTTCCAGGTCATTGTACGTAATATCTTTAAAGTGAACTCCAGTGTTTGTGGAATAAATGTGTCTCTTTCTCGTAACAGATTGTAGCGAATGACTCAAATTATATTGTTGTCCTTGTTTTGTTCGTAATCACCCCTGTTTTTTTTATTTTTTTATTTAGCTATTTTATAATTTATTTTCAAAAAGAAGTACGCTTCCTCCGTGTCTGTGGGATTTATTTTTTTCTTAATAGATTGTATTTAATGATTCAGTTAATCTTTGGTATTATTTTTATCGTTATTTTTTATACGCCATCGCTGCTAATCTTTGTTTTAATTTGACGTTATTATATATTTGCAAAAAAGGGGTACGCCCACTCCTTGTCTAAGCTGAAAATCTATCATACCACTCTACTTTTATCCAGTATAAACGAAATTTTTCTTACGGTACTCTGAGTATTAACAGAGAACAAGTTTCTTTCAAGCATAAGACAACAAAGACGATCATTCCTAGCCTCACTCAGTCCTAAAGAAACACGCCCCGTGCACAGTTCAACACAACAAAGACAGTCATTCCCAGCGTCATTCTGACCTCCAAAAGTATACCACGTAGTACAAATTTCCCAGAAGTCTTTGTCACTTTCACAGGACGACAAAGGTGGAGTGAACACATGACGGAAGCAGGAAAAAAAAATGCAACGATTCAGACCTATGTATGTTGTTTGTGTGTGACCTCAGCTGTGTTTCCCGGAGCTTAGCGAGGCACGAGTGGTGGCAGCGGCGTGGGGGATTTGTACGGGGAAGTTGGCCGTTATTTTTCCTGGACAGTGCGTAGCCCGAGAAGTGAAGGAGTGTGATGGTGAGTGACATTGGGATGAGAGATGCTAACCTCGCCTGACCTTCAAGAGACAGTATTGTGTTCTTGCTAACCTCGCCTCACCTTCAAAAGACACGGGGTTGTATTCTTGCTAGCCTAGTTTTACCTTCAAGAAACATGAGGTTATATTCTATCTAACCTCGCCTGATCTTTAAAAGACATTAGGTTGTGTTCTTGCTAACCTCGCCTGACCTTTAAAAGACGTAGAGTTGTATTCTTTCTGACTTCGCATGACATTGAAAAGACATGGGGTTGTATTCTTGCTAACCTCATTTGACCTTCAAGAAACATGAGGTTGTCTTCTATCTAACCTCACCTGACCTTCAAATAACATGGGGTTGTATTTAAGCTAATTTCGCCTGACCTTCAGATGACATGAGGGTTCTTTAATGCTTTATTTCATTTCAGGGAATTTTTCAAAGGTCACATAGTAAAAGATTTCATATTTTGGCTGGCTACTTCTCTTGTACCGTTAATTTCACGCTCACTATTTTCCATTCTCTGCACACATCTCTTTATCTTCTTTTTTCACGTGTCCGTATTTCTTGCCCACTTGTTCTGGTCTATTCTTATATGCTTCTCTCCGCTCACGAGGGATATTTTCAAAGGGTACAGTGGTGGCTAGCAATGGTTGTGATCTTTAAAAGTTCTAAAACAAAGATTTCACAAATGTCATCTTCATAGACTCATTTGTTCTTCAATAGGGAATGTTTTCAAAGGCCACAGGGATGACTAGTTGTAATGTTATGATTTTTTTTTTTCTACTGGTAATGCAGAATCCTTGTTAAATCTTAGCTAGAATCATGAAAACATATAGGAAAATCTAAAGTAATTTCCACTCTAGCACATATGCATGAGGTAAAATTTTATTGATCACTAGAATCATGAAAACACACTTGAAAACTCCAAGGAACTTCCACCACACCTTGTTCTGTGATATAGGTAGAGGAAATATGGTTTAGAAATATAGTCTGTCTTGTATTATTTGGGTTATTGTATGTGACTTACCTTTTGTGTTGCTGGTTTATGTATGAATCTGGTACTGTATTGTTTCCTATTTTTGTATTTGTCTGGAACCTTAGTGTTGTGTGTTCTCCAGTTCACTTTGCAGGAACATTACGTGATAAGGCAATTTTTTAATGTTATGTTATTTTTTATCAATGTTACACGTCTCTGTGTTGCTGAATAGTAGTGTTACGTGTACTTGTGTCAGCGTAATACCCTTACCATCATTAAACGGTGTTGGTGTCACCGTAATAACAGTGCTCACATTCCTTTTACTGGCAGCATCATTACACGGTGTTTGTGTCAACCTAATAATATTGTGAACACACCGCTTTACTGTAAAAATGCTAATATCACAAGGGTTTACGAGTTTGCACAGCCAGAACCTAAAACGCCTCTTTTTGAAGGAGGAAATGTTTGTTGGTACACGGCAGTGGGAGAGAAATGTAAAGAACATAACTATAATATATTCATGGTCCCCGCAGACTTGTCCAAAGGTTCAACACACTCGTGAAACGTCCCGGAAAGTTCCCTGCAAGTTTGACAGGTCGTAGGAATTTATCGCGAATTCACGGCGTTTCCATCAAGACATTTCTGAAAACTTAACGTGAAGGAGGCGAGTGTACTGCGCTCGGTGTGTCTGTCTGTTTGTCTGTGTCTGTCTGTCTGTTTTCTGTCTCTGTGTCTGTCTGTCTGTCTGTCTGTCTTTTTCTCTGTCTGTCTCTGTATCTCTGTCTCCTGGTTTCACTGTAACTCTCTCTCTCTCTCTCTC
>NC_087176.1:6347500-6350000 GCF_035594125.1 Scylla paramamosain
TTTAGTATTTGTAAGATGCATATTCTCATTCCAGGTTAGGTTTATGGATGAGGATGGTTCGGTTTATGGATGAGGATGATAGATAGACGTAGGTAGTTATATTTCGTGATGGACTGCTGCGTATAGACCTGATGGCTTCTTTTGTCCTCCCCTATGTTTTTATTTTCTCATGTTCTTATGTTTCTTTTCCGAGCCTCTCATATACCTCCATAAAACACCTCTTGGTAACCTGTACTGGTTTTCCTGTGCAGAGTTTATATTTCAAACACTTATTTTCTCTGGAAAACAACACTTTCGTAATTGCAATCATGTATTTCCATCTTTCATATAATATCGGCACTACAGAACCATCCTCTATAAAACGCCTTTTGATAATCCACAATAGTTTTCCTGTGAACGGATATACGTTTAAAGAAATTTTTTCCCCTTCAAACAATGCTTTCATGATTGCAGTAATTTATATCGACCTTTAATATCACTTCAGCACTATAGCAGCATCCTATATCTTCCACAAGAGTTTTTCTGAGCAGAAATTTCCATTTAAATGCACTAATTCTCCATTTAGACAACTCTTTTCTTAACTATACCCATGTATTTCCACCTGTCTCGTCTCAGCACTATAGAAGCAACCTGCACCTCTTGTTGATCCACAATGATTTTCCTGGGCAGAAAAATGCGCACTGATACGAATTTTTCCTTTAAACAACACCTTCCGTATGTCATAACACTATAGAAGCATCCTTTATCATCCCCTCTGTGTTTCCTTAACGAGCACGTACTGCAGCCACAGCTTATGTAATATTTCGCCTCTCTATCCCTGCCGGCAAGCCACGTGTCTTTTTCTACTGTGTGACATAAACCATTTCTCGGCAATCTCGCCTCAGACGCACGCCTCGCAACGCCCTACGAGGAAGCAATCTTACCTTCCGCTCGTGTTTACCTTGCTTGGCTTCAAAAGTGTGATAGGATTGAATGACGTACGAAAAGAAAGTGCGATAAGATTGAGTGACGAAGGAACAGAAAGCTACGTGTAAGTCTGAATTATCTTTATTAGTTTATGAATGATGAATTTTCTTATGACTCCCCGTAACTATTTTCTGGTTTTGTTGTCATTAGATTATTCACGGTTTTTTATTTGAATTATTTTCCTCTTTTTATATGTGTGAAATTTTAAAAAAAATCTTATTTCTCTTCATGTTTATAGATTTCTATGTTTCTCAGTTTTCTTTGTTATTTCTCCCTTTTGGATTATTCACTTTTTTTTTAAATATATAGATGTAATTTTTCTTGTTATGCTTTTAGTGAAATGAAGTTTTGTTTGTTTTCCCTGGTAGGAATGTTGTTTTTATTTATTTATTTATTTATTTTTCTGGTGTTTTATGCTTGCCATTTTCCCATGTTATTTATAGCTTTGAAAACGTAAAAATTAACATGTATTTCTTTTATTTTTTAATGTAAGAAATGTTTCGTCACTCATTAATTTATTTGTATTTATTTATTTTTTTTTTCAGTGTATCTTCCTTCAGTGTGGGTAAGTTCTTCCCTTTTATTCTTGGGTTTATTTACAAAAGTACATATTGCCTTGCCAATCTCTGTGATGGTTTACTTCTGGTTACGTTTTTTCTTGATTTATTTGTGTCTTCCAGTATGTTAGTGCACCATTACTTAGGGTCATCATAAAAAAGTATTAGATTTTTTTGAAAGTCCGTCATTTTGCTTTTTCCTGATAGCCAGTTTGCAGTTTTTGTGTCGCATTTGGTCCTTGATTCAGGTCCACTCTTCAGTGTGAGTGTACCATCGGCTAGGATTAGGCTCAAAAGTACTTGATATTTTGGGAGGTAAATCATCTTGCTTTTCCCGGGAAGGAATTTGAAGTGTTTCTGTATCCTTGGATTATTTATGTTTTTACGAGAGTTTCGATTTCCTTAACAGTCCCCAGCTGTTGTCGTATTTCACTTTCGCCTCCAGGAAAAGTGTTTTTGGCGGAGTTTTATCGGTAAACATATAAAGCACAACATTGATTCTCTTATGTTTGTCATGCTTGGATTTATGTATTTTGCCTCGAGCGTTAGAAGAGTTTATATCACAAACATTATTGATCATTTCTATACTAATTTGATGGGCAAGGACTGGAAATGTGTGTACCTCCCTAGGCCGTATGTTTCTTTAGTTTAGTGCCCCTTATGAAAATTCAGAATTCCCACTTCAAGAATTGCCAAACGTTAGAGAAGCTAATCTCACACACATTGTTCGTCACTTTGATATTAATTTGATGGACAAGGACTGAAAATAGTATGTGTACCTCCCTTGGCCATATGTTTCTTTAGTTTAGTGCCTCGTATACTGATTCAGAATACTCGTGATCACAAACATTATTGGTCATTTGGATATTAATGTAATGGGTAAAGACTGGAGATGTGTGTACTTCCTAAGGCCATGTGTGTGTACCTCTCCCATAATCTTTTACTTTAGCATCCCTTTTACTATAAATTCAGATACT
>NC_087176.1:6352500-6372500 GCF_035594125.1 Scylla paramamosain
GTGAAATATGACATCCTAGTGTCGACAAGTGCTAAAAATGACAGGCGTTTTTATTGTTGGGTATGTAAAGTATGACAGATGCTTAATATTGCGACAAGTTACCAAAATAATAGGTTTTTGAAATCTAGCAGGTGTAGGGAAAGAAACAGGTGTGAAAATAATAACCAAGCACAATCAAAACAACTAAAGAGAGAGAGAGAGAGAGAGAGAGAGAGAGAGAGAGAGAGAGAGAGAGAGAGAGAGAGAGAGAGAGAGAGAGAGAGAGAGAGAGAGAGAGAGAGAGAGAGAGAGAGAGAGAAGGATACGAAGTTCCATTAGGCATATTAATTAATCACCTTAATTTGCTTTATGATTCAATTAAAAATGTATTACGAGTGATAGATTTACCTGTCGCGTCGTATTTACGTGCAGGTGTGTGGAGGTGACCAGTGGCCCTTCACCCCCCATCCTCACTCTCCCTTCTTTCCTCCTCCCCCTCCTCCTCCCCTCAATTACTGATAACGAGGAAGATAACAAATCGGCGAAATTAATACCATACGTTTAATTTTCTTATCAACTGGATCTGAAAATGTTATGAAAAGAATATATGGAAGTTTTATTCTATTTTTTTTTCAGTTTTATTCACGTTTTATCAGTTTGTATTATGCATAAAATAATGAAATAAGATCAAATAAAAAAAGGATAGAAATAATTGAAGTTCAGTGAAATTTTGTTAATGCAGATTCACTGAAAACATTACATTTGGAAACAAGAGGGAAAAAAATATGGTAATTCTCATTATTCGTCAGAGAACGTAAATATTTTGAGAAGTAAGCGTGAAAACTGACGGAAGGATTATGGAAAAACTATTCCTCTTAGTTCATTTCATCATCATCATCATTATCATTACTGTCATTACTACCATCATCACGCAGGATTTCATTAAGGAAGTCTCTCTCTCTCTCTCTCTCTCTCTCTCTCTCTCTCTCTCTCTCTCTCTCTCTCTCTCTCTCTCTCTCTCTCTCTCTCTCTCTCTCTCTCTCTCTCTCTCTCTCTCAGTATCAATATGCAATCACGCTTTTAAACTATGCAGTATTTTCACAACTCCCACCACCACCACCACCACCACCACCACCACCACCACCACCACCACCACCACAACAAGAACAACAACAACAACAACAACAACAACAACAACAACAACAACAACCATAACAATCTCAAGAGAATAACTAGGTAAGGCACCTTGATGGAGTAATCAAATAATAACTACCTCTCCACACCAACACCATCTTCCTCCTCCTCCTCCTCCTCCTCCTCCTCCTCCTCCTCCTTCTCCTCCTCCTCCACCTCCTGATCCTCCTCCTGTCATAACCAATCAGGAACAGGAACGCAAGGAACAAACAACACTAATAACAAATAATATGAAGATAAACTTAATGAGAATGGTGGTGGTGGTGGTGATGGTGGTGAAGGTGGCGATAGTGAGGAAAAGTAAAAAGAAAAAGAGGTTTAGGAATAAATATTGTTTGTTATGTTCATTACTAGATGAGAGAGAGAGAGAGAGAGAGAGAGAGAGAGAGAGAGAGAGAGAGAGAGAGAGAGAGAGAGAGAGAGAGAGATCCCTAGGCTGACGAACCGACTAACAGACACATAAACACGTAGATAGACAAACACAGACAGACAGACAGACAAGCAGGCAGGCAGAAATAGACAGACTGGCAGATATGCAAATAGGGAAGGAAGGAAGGATTGACGTAGGAACACCATCAATCAAACATCGCATATCTTTATGAGAGAGACAAATAGAGAGAGAGACAGATACAGATACAGATACAGATACAGATACAGATACAGATAAAGATACAGATAAAGATACAGATAAAGATAAAGATAAAGATACAGATACATATACAGATACATATACATATACAGATACATATACATATACAGATACAGATACAGATACAGATACAGATACAGATACAGATACAGATACAGATATATATACAGATACAGATATATATACAGATACAGATATATATACAGATACAGATATATATACAGATACAGATATATATACAGATACAGATATATATACAGATACAGATATATATACAGATACAGATATATATACATATACATATACATATACATATACATATACATATATATATATATATATATATATATATATATATATATATATATATATATATATATATATATATATATATATATATATATATATATATATATATATATATATATATAGAGAGAGAGAGAGAGAGAGAGAGAGAGAGAGAGAGAGAGAGAGAGAGAGAGAGAGAGAGAGAGAGAGAGAATAATACTGTCTTTGCTGAATCGAAACATCTCTCTCTCTCTCTCTCTCTCTCTCTCTCTCTCTCTCTCTCTCTCTCTCTCTCTCTCTGTCCGTTTCTCCTTCCCCTCTTCCTTCCTTTCGTCTCCTTCCCCTCTTCCCTCTTTTCTTCCCATTTTTTCTGTACTGTAATCATCGCAATGGCTCTTTTTATTACCTTTTTTCCTCCGACCCTTGCACTTTTATATTTTCCTTTGATGTATCGACGCAGAGGGGAGGAAGAAATACCTTGGAGAGGGGAAAGGGGAGAGGGAAAGGAAGAGGCAGAGGGAGAGGGGAGGGATTTAGCGGGGGAGTATTGAATGATTGAGGGTACGTTCATAATAAAGTAATATTTTTTCGTAATTATTAGTTTTGTTGTTGTTGTTGTTGTTGTTGTTGTTGTTGTGGTGGTGGTGGTGGTGGTGGTGTTGATTTTTCATGTACTATTATTAGAGTAGTAATTATACCAGCAATCAAAATTCGTATGTTCGACCAGACTGTTATATTTTATCAGATTAACTTATTATTGTATTGGTCGAAACGGATTATATAACCTTTCTGTGTGCTGAAGATACACACGTGTTTGTTTATCTGTCTATTTATCCTTATGTCGCAACTATCTGTTTGTCTTTCTCACTCTTCATCTCTCTGTCTCATTACCCTTTAAACCAGCTGTGTATGTTCTAGTGTGTCAGTTGGATTGTAAGACATGTTATACTCGTACACCCTCCTGCGTGCTGAAGATATACGAGTGTTTGTTTATCCGTCTATATATAAATTTTTTAATGCCAACTTGTCTATTTCACTGTTTATCCATCCGTCTTTTTGCTTACCTCTCCCTTGAAATCATTCAGATGCTTATGGTTTGGTCTGTCAGTATGTTTGTCTGTCTGTAATCTCGTGTTCTTAAATGTTTCAGCATCTTACCTTGACTAATCTGAACAGGCTGTAGTAGAAGGTACTGGGGTTTTCAGGGATATGTTCATTATTCCAATTTAGCAAGAACTCTGCACTGTGAATGGGAAAAAGATGCATGAAAACATGACTTATCATCTCAGTGGTTTTGAAAATATTACTTATAAGATTACAGAACATTTATAAATATGGTCATGAAATGATGAAAGATAATGTTACAATCCCTCTCTGTATTCCCATAATTTCCATATTTTTTGTCATTACATCCGGCTTCCCTAGTTTGTCATGGCCAGGCCGGTGCCACCTAACGAAGGACTTTGATTTGACATTTGGGAAGCGTTACCCAGAGTGGATGCCCTTCCTACCTTCGCACCGTGGCCAGGGCCGCCATTTTAGCGGCATTTCTACTCCTAGGAGTAACTTTTACTCTGAAAGTAAAAGTTGCCTTTAGGAGCAATTTCTAGGAGCAAATCGAAGATAAAAGCATTTCTAGGAGTGCTTCTAGGAGTCTTTATTAATACGGGCCCTGGATTCGAACCCGTGCGCCTGAGAACCCCTCGGCCTCCAAAGCGCGCGCGGTCCCTCTGAATCAAGACGGCCCCATTAAATACACCGATAGTACACAGTGGATAACTGGATATGCTTCGGTATAGTCACAACTAATAAACGTCAAAAGAGCTTTGGCCAACAACAAGACTGAAATAGAAAGCCACAAAGAAGATAGTCCGAAACCAAGTCCAAAATCACTGAAAATTGTCTGCTAACCTTCCCCTTGAGAGCGTTATTGGCGGTGCAGCGGTGCCATTTCTTCCGGACTTTTCATCAGGTCTGCTGTAATGAGCACATAGGAATGCAAATGCTTTTAGTATTTGTTGTGTAGGTATGGTGGGAATTTCTTTGGGGGTATTTTTGGTATTTCTTTTTAATATGATATGTTCTCTCTCTCTCTCTCTCTCTCTCTCTCTCTCTCTCTCTCTCTCTCTCTCTCTCTCTCTCTCTCTCTCTCTCTCTCTCTCTCTCTCTCTCTCTCTCTCTCTCTCTCTCTCTCATTGTGCTTTTCTATTCAGTCGCATTTCCTTGCCTGGGAGTTTACGTTTCTAAACTGCGCAAGATAAGAAACCGATATGAGATTTCTGGACGTTACAGAGAGAGAGAGAGAGAGAGAGAGAGAGAGAGAGAGAGAGAGAGAGAGAGAGAGAGAGAGAGAGAGAGAGAGAGAGAGAGAGAGAGAGAGAGAGAGAGAGAGAGAAACACAATAATCGTGAATTCTGACATTTATCACTTATCTATGTATGCCTGCATATGTATGTGCTCGTGTGTGTGTGTGTGTGTGTGTGTGTGTGTGTGTGTGTGTGTGTGTGTGTGTTACTGCAGTGCCCTTCAGTTGCATGAGAATAGAGGGTTTACTGCAACATTACCCGTTATAGAGTAGTAGTAGTAGTAGTAGTGGTAGTAGTAGTAGTAATAATAGTAGTAGTAGTAGTAGTAGTAATAGTAATAGAGAAAAAAAAAACATAAAAAATAAGAACAGCCAATTTTTCAACCTCGTAATAAAGGAACATCCATCAAAACAAAACACCAACTGAACATAATCACAAAATTGCCTTCGTGGAAATACAAGAAGCAAAGACAGCAAGAAAAAAAGAAAATGAATAAATATACTCACATCACACCCCTTTATTTCGTTCCCAAGAGCCGCGCAGGTCTATAAACTTCCTTCCTCTTTTAATTTTCCTTTCGTTGCTATTCCCTTCCTGTGGCCGCGCCTTAATTAACTCCCAAGTGTAACAGGCGCGTGCGGGCGTGGTGTGCGTTTCCAAATTCTTATGCTGCTAAACTGAGCAAACTTACCGTGAGTCATATTTCCATTACATTGTTGCTTTACGGTAGGTTTGGTTGGCTTTGGTTAGGTCAGGTTAAGTTTGGTTTGGTTTGGATAGGATAATTTTGGTTTGGGTTGGTTAGGGTAGGTTAGGCTTGGTTAGGTTTGGTTAGGTTAGGTTAGGTTTGGTTAGATTAGGTTTGGTTTGGTAAGGTTAGGTTAGGGTAGGTTAGGTTAGGTTAGGTTAGGTTAGGGTGGGTTAGGGTAGGTTAGGTTTGGTTAGGTTAGGTTAGGTTTGATTAGGTTTGGATAGGTTAGGTTTGGTTTGGTTAGGTCAGGTTAGGGTAGATTAGGTTTGGTTTGGTTTGGTTAGGTTAGGGTAGGTTAGGTTAGGGTAGGTTAGGTTAGGGTTAGGTTAGGGTAGGTTAGGTTTGGTTAGGTTAGGTTAGGTTTTGTTAGGTTTGATTTGGTTTGGCTAGGTTAGGTATGGTTAGGTTAGGTTTGGTTAGGTTTGGCTAGATTAGGTTAGATTTGGTTTGGTTAAGTTAGGGTTAGGTTAGGTTTGGTTAAGTTAGGGTTAGGTTTGGTTTGGTTAGGTTATGTTAGGTTTGGCTAGATTAGATTAGGTTTGGTTTGGTTAGGTTAGGGTAGATTAGGTTTGGTTTGGGTTAGGTTAGGTTTTGCTAGATTAGGTTAGATTTAGTTTGGTTAGGTTAGACTTGTTTTGATTTCATTAGGTTAGTTTTTAATTTTTTTCTATTTTTATTTACTTATTTATTTATTTTTTGTTAGGTTAGGTTTGGCTTGGTTAGGTTAGGTTAGGTTAGGTTTGGCTTGGCTTGTATTTGTATGTTCCTCTGTGTTTTACCTCCGTTATTTCAAACAGTCCTTTTTCGTCCTTTGCATGTTTTCTCGTGTTTACTGAGCATCATATAACCGGTACGTTGTTGCTTTATGGTAGTTTTGGTTAGATTACGTTAGATCAGGTTTGGTTTGGCTGTTATTTGTAAGTTTTCTCAGTGGTTTATCTTTAGTGTTAGCAAGTTTCCTTTCCTTATCCTTTACTTTTAACGGGTTGTTTTTCTTGTTTTTCTTTCCTTTTCTTTCCTTTTTTTTTTTTTTTTCTGCAGCATTTCACGTGTTTACTTACTGTCATATGCTTGGTGCCTTGCTTTCGTTCAGTAGGTTTGCAAGTTTCCTCAGTGCTTCATCTCCTTTACTTTTACTTTCAACAGGTTCCTTTTTTCTTCTTTTCCTACAGCTTTTATCATGTTTATAAGTGAATTCTGGTCGCCGCTAGTCTTCGGCACTACTTTTTAACTGGCTTCTTTTCTGTATTCTTGTGCTCATAAGGAGACTCTGGTTCTTTCTATTCTCCCCCCACTCTTTTTAACAGGGTGCTTTTCATATTTTCTTGCAGCTTTTTCAGTAACATAAGGAGTCTCTGGTTCTCTCTATTCTTGCTCACTATTCCTTTTTTTTTTTTTAAGTATTACATGGAGTATGTGGTTCTCGGTATTTCCTTCTACTTAACTGTCCGCCGCCGCCTCTCCAATCAGACTCAAGAACATAAGAAAATAAGGAAAGCTGCAAGGAACCATCAAATCTGTATATTTTCTGGCTCTTAGCACTCCTACGCAGTCTTTCAACCTCTTCCTAATCCTGCCTCGTCTTCTTCCAGCTACATTCAGTTCTGTCCAGCCCACATACTTCTTCTCCTTTCCCTCAACAGGCTGTAGTGGAAGTTATTACGGTTTTCAATGGTGCATTCACAGTTCTTAGAAACCCGACATATCATCTTTGGGTTTTGAGAGAGGATCTTTTGAGAGAATAATTATTTTAAGAGTACGAGTCTTATTCTGTGCAGTGTATCAATGTAGGAACGTTTCTGCTTTCTTTACTCTTGGAATCACAAACATCTGGGCAGTTTCGTTTTCTTATACAAATACACTAAAACTTTTACAGCAGAGTATCAAATATGTCACTGTTTATGCTTTTCGTCCATTCCCTCTAGCTCACTCCTAGTTCCTGCTTTCTGGTTCATGCATTGTGCTCCATTGCTGCCGGCTCATGCCTTTAATACATAATAAGAACACAATATGAACGCGTCAATACTTTCTGCTTCCTTCATTCTGTTTGAAGTCTTCCGATGCTCCTGGTTTATTCCTGCTGGTTCCTGTCTTTTGGTTCATTCCTTCTGGTACATTCCTGCTGGATCATTCCTTAAGAACACAATAAGAACATATAAATGCCTTCTGGTCCCTTTCCTCTGCTCTGTCCTCCTAGTCCTTATCTTCCTTACTACTCCCCTCTCGACAACTAGACTCCATACCATCACCAAGGAAGCCACAAACTTACACACTCTCAATGTGCTTTGTTGTGTTGCTCATTCTAGTCTATTCCTCCTAGTTCCTGCCTTCCTTCCTATTACTATTCCTTCTAGTTCCTTCTATACTATTACCATCACTGTGATCAGACTTTGCCATCACCAGTGAAGGGACAAACTTCCTGTACATACTCACTGTGCCTCGCTGCGTGTTCTCCTGCTGTGTTCCCTCAGGTTCCTTCCTCCTTTACTATTACCCTCACGGTGATCAGACCATACCGTCACCAATGAAGGCACAAACTTACTCTCACTGCCTGGTTGCGTGTGCTTCTTCCCGCTCCCTGATGGTATCCAGGGAACTTTTCACCAGCCCGTCAGCCGCTGCAGTCGTTCCCGGGAGTTTAAGAGGCTTGGCAGGCGCGGGGTGCAGGCAAAGGGGCAGCCAAGGGTCAAAGCCTGTGATCTCTGGCGAGTGTCCCCGTGGCAATACTCGTAGTGGCAATGAATGGCGTGTTTTGCTGGGCCGGGTGAGGTCGTGTGGTGAAATGCTCAGTGCTTGGTGTTAAGTTTTGGGGTGTTTTGTATGCATGGGTACTGCTTCCTTACTTGCTGCTGGTCCCCCTAACCTTTTCACTTTGAATTTTTTTTTTCTCTTATAATTAATATTATTTTTTCAGGTGGTTTTGATCTTTTCTCCGATATAGTTTTTTTAACTTTTCACTAATACTTTTTTCTTTTCCAGGCTGTCTTTGTGGTGTTCTTGGTTACGGTTTCCTCACTTTTCAATGCTAGATTTTTTTTCTCGTGTAATCGCTAATGTTATGCTTCAGACTGTTCTCATGCGCTTCTTCTTCTTCTTCTTCTTCTTCTTCTTCTTCTTCTTCTTCTTCTTCTTCTTCTTCTTCTTCTTCTTCTTCTTCTTCTTCTTCTTCTTCTTCTTCTTCTTCCTTTTTTTTATCCATGGTGTCTGTTTCCTTATATGCTGGTTATAGTGGTCCTCTTAACCTTTTATTACTAGATCACTTTTTTTTTCGCGTATAAATGGTATAACTGTTCTCATGCGTTCTCTCTCTCTCTCTCTCTCTCTCTCTCTCTCTCTCTCTCTCTCTCTCTCTCTCTCTCTCTCTCTCTCTCTCTCTCTCTCTCTCTCTCTCTCTCTCTCTCTCTCTCTCTCTCTCTCTCTCTCTCTCCATGGTTCGTGCTTCCTTATTTCCTGGATGTGGTGCTTATCCCCTTAAACTTCTCCCAGCTAATGATTTTTTCTCCAATCTTTTCTCTGCCACATGATATTTTCTCCTGCAATCATACGTTTTGTTGTATTCACGGCTCCATTTTCCTTATTTGCTGGTTGTGGTGCTTGTCATATTAATCTTTTCACTGGTAGATGGTTTTGTTTCCCTCATGGTATTTTTCAGACATTCGTTCCCTTGCTACACTCGTTTAACTCACTGCCAGACTTTTTTTTTTTTTTCTGTTGTGCTTTACTGGTATTGTTTCCTGCAGGTGTTGTCTAATTATGAAAGCATGTGGTGGTGTGTACTCATAGCTTTCCGTGGGTACATTTTCTCTCTCTCTCTCTCTCTCTCTCTCTCTCTCTCTCTCTCTCTCTTCTCTCTCTCTCTCTCCTCTCTCTATCTCTTTTCCTTTCCACGTAGTCTAAATCATGAAAATGAAAAAAAATATCTGCAGATAGAAATAACATTATGATACAAGTGGTTCCAAGAAATGTGCGGTAAGCAAGGAGGAGGAGGAGGAGGAGGAGGAGGAGGAGGAGGAGGAGGAGGAGGAGGAGGAAGAGATGGAGATGGAGAAGGAGATGGAGGAGGAGATGGAGATGGAGATGGAGGAGGAGGAGGAGGAGGAGGAGGAGGAGGAGGAGGAGGAGGAGGAGGAGGAGGAGGAGGAGGAGGAGGAGGAGGAGGAGGAGAAGAAGAAGAAGAAGAAGAAGAAGAAGAAGAAGAAGAAGAAGAAGAAGAAAGAGATGGAGGAGGAGGAGATGGAAGAGGAGATGGAGAAGGAGATGGAGGAGGAGATGGAGGAGGAGGAGGAGGAGGAGGAGGAGGAGGAGGAGGAGATGGAGGAGGAGGGAGGAGATGGAGGAGGAAATGGAGGAGGAAGGAGGAGGAGGAGGAGATGGAGGAGGAAATGGAGGAGGAAAATGGAGGAGGAGGAGGAGGAGGAGGACGAGGAGGAGGAGGAGGAGGAGGAGGAGGAGGAGGAGGAGATGGAGGAGGTGGAGATGGAGGAGATGGAGGAGGAGGAGATGGAGGAGGACGAGATGGAGGATGGAGGAGGACGAGATGGAGGATGGAGGAGGACGAGATGGAGGATGGAGGAGGACGAGATGGAGGATGGAGGAGGACGAGATGGAGGATGGAGGAGGACGAGATGGAGGATGAGGAGGAGGACGAGATGGAGGAAGAGGAGGACGAGATGGAGGAAGAGGAGGACGAGATGGAGGAAGAGGAGGACGAGATGGAGGAGGACGAGATGGAGGAGGACGAGGAGGAGGAGGAGGAGGAGGAGGAGGAGGAGGAGGAGGAGGAGGAGGAGGAGGAGGAGGAGGAGGAGGAGGAGGAGGAGGAGGAGAAGAAGAAGAAGAAGAAGAAGAAGAAGAAGAAGAAGAAGAAGAAGAAGAAGAAGAAAAGAAGAAGAAGAAGAAAAATTAGAAGAAGAAAGAAGAAGAACAAGAAGAACAAGAAGATCAAGAACAAGAACAAGAACAAGAACAAGAACAAGAACAAGAAGAAGGAGGAATACAAAGGAATACAAAGGAAAGCCAAACAGCAACAGACCTTTTGTTCCTTGCAAGGCTGTTTGGTAACTACTTCTAACTAGCTACAGGGAAGAGAGACAGGACAGCATAGCAGAAGGCTCCTCCCCACCCACCACTCCCTCCAGCTTGCGCTGGCATGGAAATAGTTGGGAAAAGTACCATGCAGTATGGAAAAACTGACATGGAATTTTCAAAGGAAAGGATGAAAGGAAGTTCTATTATTCACCCTATGGTGAACTCTATTCGCCTATCTGAAAGTTAATACAATTTATATTAAAACTGGTGTCTGTAAAATAAGAGTTTATTAGTGAATTTAGTAATTATTCGGACAAGAAGAGAGCTTGTTGGGGATTTGCTTTTAAATATTTGTCTATTTTATTTTCAATGATTCAATAGAATTGCTGTTTACGATTTCTGCAGGAAGTTTATTCCATATATTTACTGTACGATTAAAGGAAAAATGTTTAGCCTCGTGGGATTTAAAACGTTTGGGTATAATCTTGAATCCATTATTTCTTGTTAGGTTAGAATGATCAATGGTAAAATATTCATGTGCATCAATGTTACTATATCCTTTGAAAATTTTGAACACTTCAATTAGGTCTCCTCTTATCCTGCGCTTTGTTAAACTAAATAGGTTTAGTTCTTCCAGTCGTTCCTCATACGGCTTATTGCACAATCTTGGAATCAATCTTTGTGACTCTGCGCTGTATCTTTTCTAGTTTTTTATGTCTTTTTTAGTAATATGGTGAAAAGAACTGTACACAGTATTCTAGATGAGGGCGCACCAGTGAGGCAAGTATAAGTATAAGGCAAGTATAACCTTTTATGACTTAAATTCAAAGGTTCTTCCAATGAACCCTACTAATTTATTTGCCGTCTTTACTGTTTCTGTGCAGTGTTGACGCGGCTTTAGGTTTTTTTGACTCAACGACACCAAGATCTTTTTCTTTATCAGCGTTTGACAGTGGCATGTTGTTCATTACATATCTCGCCTGAACAATGTTGCTTCCGATATGTAGAATTTTACACTTTTGCTATAATGAATTTCATCAGCCATTGTTCTGCCCAGCTTGTTAGTTTATTGAGGTCACACTGCAGTTCCTGCCATTGTGACACAGACGTTACTCTACTTGTTATTTTGGTGTCGTCTGCAAATTTACTTATTTTGCAATTTATTCCTTCATCATTATCATTAATGTACATTAATTATAAAGAGTACTGGTCCTAATACAGAGCCTTGAGGAACGCCGTTATTTACCTTTTGCCACTCTGACTCTTTTCCACTTATCACAACACGCTGTTTTCTGTCAGAGAGCCAGTCTCTCAGCCATTTCAGGGTGGTTCCGGCAATGCCGTGAGCTTTTACTTTACTGATGAGTCTCTTATGGGGAACAGTGTCGAAAGCTTTCTGGAAATCAAGGTAGATAATAATGACTGCTTTTGTCTCGTCATACGAGTTAAATACTTCATAAAAGAAGTCTAGCAAGTTTGTTAAGCAGGAACGCTTAGTTCTGAAACCGTGTTGCGAATCCTTTATGATTTTATTTTATTCTAAATATTTAACAATTTTATCTCTGATTATTGTTTCTATCAGCTTGCACATTACTATTTTTTCCATCAGCTTGCACACTACTGAAGTTAGACTGATCGGTCTGTAATTGGCTGGGAGAGATTTATTTCCTTTTCTAAAGATTGGCGTGACATTTGCTAGTTTCCGCTCGTGACGGACTTTATCTGCTAGTAAAGTTTTATTGAATAAAATCGTAAGCAGTTTCATAGAGGAGGAGGAGGAGGAGGAGGAGGAGGAGGAGGAGGAGGAGGAGGAGGAGGAGGAGGAGGAGGAGGAGGAGGAGGAGATGGAAGAATAGGAGGAGGAGGAGGAGAAGGAGGAGGAGGAGGAGGAGGAGGAGGAGGAGGAGGAGGAGGAGGAGGAGGAGGAGGAGGAGGAGGAGGAGGAGATTAAGGAGGAGGAGGAGAAGGAGAAGTAGCAGGAGGAGGAGGAGGAGGAGGAGGAGGTGGTGTTGGGACCGTCCTGTATCACTTCTGCGTGAACCCTTCAAAGCCTGGGTACGGTGCAGTGTGTTTGGGTTCCTTGGCCGCAAGGGAGCAGTCTTCACGTCCACACTCGATGCGCGCCATGATTCACAGGGGCAGTAACGACAGTGTGCACAAAACAGGTGTGTGATGTGATGCCTTGCTTAGGTGTGCCACACGGTCTGTCTGTCTGTCTGTCTTTTTGGCTGACTACCTGTTTGGCCGGCTGGCTGGCTGGCCGGCTGTCTGTTTGTCTGTCTGGCTGGCTGGCTGGCTGTCTGTGTGTCTGTTTGGTTGGCTGGCTGGCTGGCTGGCTGGCTGGCTGTGTGGCTGGCTGTCTGTCTGTCTGTCTGTCTGTCTGTCTGGTTGGCTGGCTGGTTGGCTGGCTGGTCTGTCTGTCTGTCTGTCTTGCTGGCTGGCAATCAGTGTTCGTGCGATTTTTTTTCTTTTTCTTATATGTATAGGGTAAGAAATAATATGTATATCTGCGTGATTTAGTGTTTTAGTTTATTTAGTTTCATCTATTTATTTGTCCTTTTTCTATTTTTCGTTTTTTATTTCGCTTTTTACACATGTGGTAAAGATAATCATTTTTTTTCTGTATGAGTGTTTTCGTTTATTTTTTTATTTTTTTGTTTTATTATTTTTTTCGTGTCTTATTTTTCATCTTTTATACGTTTATGACATGGAGAATTATCTACATATATGTCCCAGTCAATTAAATGCTTTCGTTTATCTTCATTTATTGCATATTTTCGTGTATTTTTCATCTTCTCATGTATAAATGACAAAAAAAAAAATCTATATAAGTTTATGAATTAATATTAAGTCTATAAATATATGATGAAAATAACCTGTATACATCCTCACTCAATATGTTTACTTCCCAGTACTGCGTGTTTTGCTTCTAAAATCTATACATTTCTCTTATTTTTCTTCTTTACGTAAGCATCGTCTGTTTACGAGGCGTACCCGAACAGTAATCCATAAGAGAGTACATTTTTTATTCTATTTTTTTCTCTCCCTCTTCTTGTTTGTGATGAAAGACTCTAGGTCCCAGGCGGCCGGCGGGAGAGGTGGGGGGAGGTTAAGGCTGAATGTGTTCCCCTCTGCACCATTATACTCCTTCCATTCCCTGTGTATCCTATATCGCTCCTAATCCAATCAATATACTACCAGTCCTAGATCTTCTCTCTGCCTTCCTCCTCCTCACTGCTAGACATTCCTTGCCTTCTATCACGCTGTCTTAACTTCTCATTCTTTCTATAGGGTCTCTCATTCTATCTATCTATACCCTTTTCCTGCTTCATTTCTTCTCTGTTCTTCTCTTTATCCTTGTTCCCTAACGCTTTTCTTGCCTTCCATTACTCTTTCTTTACTTCTCATTGTTCCTATAGCATCTTTCATCCCATCTGCACCTCTTCCACACTCATGTTTTCAATTTTTTTTCTTCTCTTCCTTATTTCTTAGCTTTTTTCTTGTCTTCTATCACTCTTTCCTGACTTCTCATTCCTTCTATATCTTCTCTTATCTAATTTATGCTCTTTCCAACTCAAGATATTCCCTGTCACCTTTCTCCTTTATTACTTCATAACACTCTCCCTGCCTTATATAACTTTTTTAATCTTTCATTCCTCCTATAGCTTCTCTCATACACTTTATACCCTTTCAGACTTCATCTCTACCCTGTCTCTTCTCCTTTATCACTTCTTAACACTCCCTGCCTTTATCATCTTTTATTAACTCTCGTTCCTGCAGCGCCTCTCATTCTGTTTATATCACTACTATCTTCATATTTTCTGTTCTCCTGTTTTCCTTGCTTCTCAACTTTCTTCTTACTTCCTATCACTCTTTCCCATCCTCTCATCCCTCCCATTCCTCACCTTTTATAGCGCCTCTCATCCCATCTATATCCTATGTCTAACCTATCTTCTCCTTTCTTTATTCCTTAGTACTTTCCTTGCCTCTCTCTTCCTCTTTTCCCTCCCATTCCTTATCTCCTTCTCTAGTGCCTGTTATTCTATCTATTTCCCTTCCAATCCCATATCTATCCCTGTCCTCTTCCTTTACCCCCAAACACTCCTTGCTTTCTGTCACTTTTCCTTAGTCTCTTTATGTTATTACTAATTGGTTACATAAAGTCCTGAATCTGAGAAACTTAAACATGTGAATACTCAGTTAGTTTTGTCTTCCACTTTCACTCACGTCTTCCTTGTCTTCCCTGTTAAAAACCCATGATTCCCAGTACTCCTCCCTGACCTCAGCCACAGTTCTCATCCTCCCTGTTTACCCACATTATAAGCCTTTCTTTCTCCTCCCCTTTCATTACACTTTCCAATTTCAACAGGTATGTTTTATATTATTTCTGTCATTTCTGTTATTTCCTTTCTTTGCATTACCTTTACCTGTTTCTCTCGTTCTTTTTCTGGCACACCCATTCAAGTACCTCGGAATAAACTGTTAAGCCGGCTTCATTCCCCTTCCCAATCTCTTATCCTTTTTCTAACAACAACAAGGGTATCAAGAGTAACACAGATTTATCGAGTAGGTCGGATAACATTGAAATAACATCGACTTTTCCATCCAAGTGCTACGTAAGGTTAAGTTAGGTTAAGGTAAAGTTAGGTTAAATTTAGATTAAGTTGATTTATTTCATTGCTAATTTAGATCATGATTAAAAAGAAATCACGTTTGTACCCAGAAATAGTCACTGTTTTGAAATTAGTAAGGTAAGGGTTATTTCCATTAAGCCCAATAAACCACAAGACCACAGACAGCAGCAAAGTCAAGCAAGCAGTCAGGACTCAGAACAGTGGGAGCCGTGGCCAAGGCTTACACAGCGAGCAGTACTGGACAGGGTAGCCAAGGTGCGTCAGGTGGTGTGGCGGCGCTCGTCCTCCTCTTTGCTCGTGGATATCCAGTCATTTCATTTTTTTTATTAGCTGCAAACCAATTTATAACGGGAGAGGGTAGTGGTATGTATATTTTTTTTTTTCAGAACCCTTGCAATAGTTTTGTGAATTAACTTTTTTATTTCCTTATTTATTTTTTTATTATTTTTTTTCCGTGAAGTGTGCATTATTTTCTCTCCCTGCGTCAGTAATGTTTTTAGAAATGTTCATACATATATGGAATTTTTAGTACCCATTAAATATTTTACTTTCCTCACTGTTTTATTTATTTTCATGTTTATTATTTCGTCATGAAGTACAAATTATTCTCCCTCTCTCCCCCTCTCTCACTCTCCCTGTCAGTCATACTCAGTAACAGAAAATATATGTCGGTTCATTACATATTAATTATTTTTGTATCTTTTGATGCTTCGCAATTTTTTAAATATATTTACCCAGAAACCGTGAATTTTCACCAAAACGACATTAAAAAAATTGAACTTTTTATAAACGTTTAATGCTTGTCCCTCAGATAACGATAAATGAAGTGTGTGGATGAAGTATTTACACACACACACACACACACACACACACACACACACACACACACACACACACACACACACACACACACACACACACACACACACACACACACACACACACACACACACACACACACACACACACACCATACACTTTAAAAAATACAGAAAAATACACATGCGTAACTGTTTTAATACCTTAGTAATTTGCAATGAGTGCGTGAGCGTGTGAGCGTTGATGATATTTAGGCGTGTGGTGGTGGTGGTGGTGGTGGTGGTGGTGGTGGTGATGCTGCGGGGAATATGATAAGACTAATTACTGAGGCTGGTGTTGAGTTTGTTGTGGTCGATGTTTGGTGGTGTTTGCACTGGTGTTGTGGTGTTGAGTAGTGCTGGTGGTGGTGGTGCTGATATGGAGTGTGGAGCGTAAAAGTTTGTTTCCACTGTTGTGTTGCACGGTATTGAGTGCTTTGGTGTATTTTGGTGTTGTGTTGTGGTGTTGAGTGTAGTGTTTGTGGTGTCTAGTCGTGGTGGTGGTGATAGGGGGTTGGTGTAAGAGTTTGTGTTTCATCTTGTGTTGTATGGTAGTGCGTGTTTTGGTGTTATGGTGTTTATGATATTGTGGTCTTAAGAGAGTGTGGTGTTGCGGTGTTGCGTGAGATGATAGGGAACAGTGGTGGTGGTGGTGGTGGTGGTGGTGATGATAGAGGGGTGCATGTAAAATTTTGTGGTTCATCTTGTGTTGTACGTGTGGTAGTCTGTGTATTGGTGTTGTTATGGTGTTAGCGGTGTTGTGGCCTTAGTGTAGTGGGGTGGTAGTGGTAATAATGATGGCAGTGGTGGTAATAGTGAAGGCTGTAGTCGTGGTGGTGGTGAGTGTTGCAAACAGTTACTGGAATACATGAAAACAATGAACAACTTTTTTTGTATGTGTTCCTTATGTGCATAGAAATTAAATAAAAGGCAAAATAGTAGCGATGGGAAATTGGAGGATGAGAGAAAAGAAAACAGGAGGAGGAGGAGGAGGAGGAGGAGGAGGAGGAGGAGGAGGAGGAGGAGGAAGTAAAGAGAAAAGTAGCCATATTCTCTTCTTATCCTCCATGCTCACTGTATTTCGTCCTCCTCCTCCTCCTCCTCCTCCTCCTCCTCCTCCTCCTCCTCCTCCTCCTCCGGCACTCCATTCATTTCAGTCTTCTAGTGCCTCTCAGCTTTCTTGCCAACAAACATTCATATAGTCGTAAATATTCTCTCTCTCTCTCTCTCTCTCTCTCTCTCTCTCTCTCTCTCTCTCTCTCTCTCTCTCTCTCTCTCTCTCTCTCTCTCTCGGTGCGGTAACTGGATCCCGCTAGCTCGTGCCTCCACACACACACACACACACACACACACACACACACACACACACACACACACACACACACAAACACACGAGTTATCTTATCATGCCGTCTCATCCATCCTTATTCACGTCGGATCTGATTTCTCTCTCTCTCTCTCTCTCTCTCTCTCTCTCTCTCTCTCTCTCTCTCTCTCTCTCTCTCTCTCTCTCTCTCTCTCTCTCTCTCTGTGGTAACCAAATTAAAACACGGTACCAACAGAGAGAGAGAGAGAGAGAGAGAGAGAGAGAGAGAGAGAGAGAGAGAGAGAGAGAGAGAGAGAGAGAGAGAGAGAGAGAGAGAGAGAGAGTAAAAGTTTCATTACGCATGGAACGAAGGTAGATGAGATTACAGAGATACTGGATAGAAATAACTCACTATCAGTACACACACACACACACACACACACACACACACACACACACACACACACACACACACACACACACACACACACACACACACACACACTCTCTCTCTCTCTCTCTCTCTCTCTCTCTCTCTCTCTCTCTCTCTCTCTCTCTCTCTCTCTCTCTCTCTCTCTCTCTGATATGACCATGTTCTAATTTTTTAAGCCTCTACTGTATATGGAGGAGACTGGAAGGGAAGGGGAGGGGAGGGGGTTGATGGGGGAAGATTGGGGGTTGGGGGTGAGGTTGTTACGTTGGAATTGTGTTTCCTGCATCATATCAAAATCCATCCATTTTTCACTCAGGAAGATAACGTACATTTCAGATATTCATTCAACTCGGTGTTTTGTTTGTTTGTTTGTTTTTTTCTGTGTCTCTCTCTCCCTCTTCCTCTATCTATCTGGTCTCCCCTTTTTTTTCTTTTTCTTTTTTGTTATATTATATTATGTTGCACCGAACACTAGGCAGCAACTCGGACTGTTTTTGCACTCGTTATTGTGAAGTGGTGATCTGTTCGGGTAATATAACAGGTCGTTTTTGTTGTGGTAGTGTTGATGGTAGTGTTGGTACTGGTGGGGCTGGTGGTGATGGTGTTAGCAGTACCTGGAGTAGTAGAAATTTAGTGATGGTTATGTATTAGAAATAGTACAGTTGTAATAGTAGTAGTAGTAGAAGTAGTGACAGTTTTGTTTCATACAGGGCCTGCCACGTGTAGGCCTGATAGTTTCTTGCATTTTCCCTTATTTTTTTTATGCTCTTATGTTCTGATGTTATATTGGAAGTAGAAAAGTAGCAGTGTTAGGACTAGTGGTAAAAGTAGTAATAGCAGTAACAGTAGCAGTAGTAGTAGCACGAGCCTTCACCTTTACAGCCGACATACGTTGCTTAATGTACCACAGTTTATCACAGACACCTTCACAGGGGGCAACAGGTGTGCTTGTGTTATTCTTCCCGGGTGTTGCCTTGTGTTCACTCCGCGCTCCATACAACACAACAGCTCACTCACCGCCAACAAACTCTCCTGGAGATTACCTCACGCCCTGCACTAGACAGCCCTTTGTAGATTACACACACACTCACTCAGACATACAGAACAACAACGCATAACACAATTTCACCTTTGCTAACGTTCACTCTCTCTCTCTCTGTCCCTCTCTGGGTTTAATGTTGAGTCCTGCTCATGTTTTGTATTTTTTTAGCCTCTACATTACTGCCTTTCAGCTGAGGTGTATTAGTAACATTTCTCTAATTTTCCAGGCCAAGTGACCTCTCTCTCCCTCTGCGTCCACGCGTGTAAATAATGTATATGGAATTATGAGCGACGGTATAGTAAGGCTGGAAATTGTGAAGTCTGACTTGTGGTGATGTTTTGTGATGAATGTAGTGAGGTGACCTAAATTGTAGCTAGTGTGTGTGTGTGTGTGTGTGTGTGTGTGTGTAGGGGTTGCATATCACGGGGACTTGAAGAGATAAATGTACCGTGATAGGAAATAAAGCCGAATTGAAGCGGCAATTAAACCATTTCACTGCCACGAGTGTTGATGAATCTTTTCTTAATAGCAAACCACTTTCAGATTTTTTTTTTTATTTTAAAGCCGCCTCTAAACATTTTACTGATTAGAAATAGGTGAATATATGCAGTACATTTAATTGTTTTCTTTCTACTAGATGTTTAATATCCCATACAGTGTTTATAATGTCAGATGGGGAATACCGCAATGAAAGGGTTAACAGATACAAGATAGGAATTGATTGCTGACATCCCTCCATTTGTACAGTCGCAGTCAGAAGTCGTGTACCGTTCCCCACTCCCTCCCACTGTGTTTTGCTCTCTCGTGCTCTGATCTGTCAACTTCGTAACACACAACTAACAAACTACCGGAAGACTTAACATTGACGAAAAGCTCTAAAACACGGTGGAATGTGCGTGTGGTGTCTGTGTTGCATGAATCTTTACTGCCGCTGTATATATTTACCTTTTCTCTATACCAATTAGTGATGTAAGTTAAGCTTGGGTCATTTCACTGTCTGTCCTCGTATTGTTCAAATGCCTCCCGCTCTTTTTTTGTTTTGTTTTCTTTCTTTTTATTTTTTTCTGGTGTGGGTTACGTGGGGTGAATAGTTTGCCCTGTGTTTTGTTTTGTTTGTTTATTGTTAGTGCTTCGTTTCGTCGTTTGTTTGGTTTTAATTTTGGTTTGTTTGGTTTGTTTGATCCTCCTCACTGGCCGTCCACGTGACACTAATTGCTCTTGTACCAGGTGTAGTTTTTTGTTTTTATTTTGTTTGCTTAACGTTAGTGCTTCATTTCATGGTTTGTTTGGTTTTGCCTTGCTTTAAATGGTTTGTTTGGTTGTTCTCTCTTACCGTTCACGTCACACTAATCTCTTTGGTACCGTTTTTTTTTTTTCTTTATATCTATTGTTTGGAGTTTTTGTTTGCGCCTGTTGTGTGTACTGACTGCACTATTGTTTGTACCAGTTATATGCACCTACTGTTTGCATCTATTGTGTTGCACTTACTGTTTGCACTCATTGTTTGTACTTAATGTTTGCAGCTATTGTTTG
>NC_087176.1:6377500-6390000 GCF_035594125.1 Scylla paramamosain
TCAGCTTTCATGTTCATTTCCAAGGTTTGCAAAAGCCGAACACCGCACATCATGGGAAGCAATAAGGACTGGAATATACATAAATGAAATGGCCTTTGTTTTAAATTTCATGGCGGGTTTAATGGCGCCGATACAATTATTGCCTCGGGTTCCTATTGAATATAAAATATTTTTTATTTTTTTCGTGTATATATGTGTTTTTTTTTAATGTTAGTTTTTAATTTTCTCCTTACCGTCTCTATTTTTTTTGTCTCCCCTTTTTTCCAGTAATGTGTTGTTTTCCTTCGATAATATAGTTTTGTATTGCTCTCTCTCTCTCTCTCTCTCTCTCTCTCTCTCTCTCTCTCTCTCTCTCTCTCTCTCTCTCTCTCTCTCTCTCTCTCTCTCTCTCTCTCTCTCACAGACACACACACACAGAATGGCGGAGTCATAATTCATATTTCATCATCATACATGTCCTCACCAGTCTCTTGCATTTCCCATGTCTGTGTTCCTGCTCAGCCTCAAGCCTTCATACATCACGTGGGCATACAGGCAGCCTCTATACCAGTGTTTCTTAACCTATTTACTCTTGGGTAATCCTTGAAATAAATTACATGCCTCAAGGAACGCATGCGCAAAAAAAAAAAAAAAAAAGTTATTTATATATATATATATATATATATATATATATATATATATATATATATATATATATATATATATATATATATATATATATATATATATATATATATATATATATATATATATATATATATATATATATATATATATATATATGTGTGTGTGTGTGTGTGTGTGTGTGTGTGTGTGTGTGTGTGTGTGTGAATAACTGGTTTAAGGAATAATTAGTACTACTTTGTCAAATTTATTGGTAATGCTAAAATAAATGTATTGAATATCGTGGGTGAATGAGGGAGTGTAAATTTACCTGCACGCCAGGAAGCACAGAGACGACTGATGTATACCATGACTATGCATGTGTCCTGTACCGAGTCACTTGATAAGCCGAGTCAGTCACGAACAGGTCCTGTTCGGGGAGTGGGCACTGACTAGTGAAGGCAGTTACACACTGGCGCCGTACAGACATCACTAATTATATTCCTAATGGTTGTTATATTTTTCTTATAACATAATAGGTTAGATAGGATGATGTCTGTGTTACAATATTACAGTAAACAGTAATATGCTGTGCATGTATAGTAGTATTACGAAAATGAAATTAAATAAAAACTCAAAAGTTCATTAGCTATCTCTCTCTTGGAACCCTTAGGGACGTTTTGCGGAATCCTAGGGTTCCGGGGAATCACGGCTGAGAAATGCTGCTCTATGCGGTAACACGATATGTCCTGCTGTGATTATTTAATCCTTATTTAACCCTTTCACTTTGATATACAACGACTCACAACACTAAAAAAACAATGTGTGAAAACTTTATAAGCATCGGTAAGAGAGAAGGGAATTCAAAACTAGATATACAATTTCTAGCCAGTGTAATGTTTGGGAGTAGTGGCTGCAGAACGAGAAAAATGTTCCCAGAGTGATTAGCGGTTAAGGAAAGATGTGGCAAATAAGTGATAAGAAAGGTAGTCGGGGAGCTATGAAACAAACACCTGCTGGGCAGTGCCGAGGCGGTGGTGTGGTCTCTGCACGTGGCAACACTGGCAGGTTCAGAAATTCACCAGGTTTCGATGGGTCTCTGGGGCGAGCAGAACGCTTTGCCGCTTTGCCCTGTCCTTGTCTGAGAATATAATTTAAAGACGATAATTTTGTAGATATGACAGTAAAACTGTACACCACATTTCAGTTTTTTTTTTTTTTTTTTTTTTATGAAACATGTTTCGTGTTATCTACTGGAGTAGGGTTGACTTAATCCCTAATTGTTGGATAGAGAAATGTCTTACCAGCTGTTTTACTGCTAAATCACTGTAGGATTACTGTTGGCCCAATACGATACTGATAGGGTAGTAAGTCTTGGTATAGGTAAACTTTCAGGCAGGGCAGGCCTTGCATAGAAGCGGCAAAGAGTTCAGCTCGTCCCAGCGACACATCGAAACCTAGTGAAGCTCTGAAACCGTCAGTGTTGCCACGTGCAGAGACCACACCACGGCCTCGTTGCTGGCCCAGGTGTTTCTATTTCATACATGAGTCTTCGACTGTACATATTTGCTTGGCACTGTTAGTGATGTATGAGTGGTTGTGATGAAACTGTTTTGATTATTGTAACTTGTTAAAACAAGAATGAAGAATGGTGAGCGAGTAGAAAAGGCTAAGAAGTGAGGGTGGGAGGCTAGAGAGACTGAATTGTGGGGAGGAAAGGAAGCAGTAAAGAGGGGTGGGAAGGAGGGTACAGGGAGACGGTTGGATGGGGTATGGAGGGAGGAGGGAGAACGGGAAGGAAGGAAGGGAAGGTAGTGATAAAGTAATATAAATAACATCACAACGTCCACTCACTCTCCTCAAACCAGCTGAGCTAAACCACCACAAAACTATTCCTTCACTACTAAGACCGAGACGTGCGTGGGGACGTGTTGGGCTGAAACTATGAAGGGAATTAAAAGTAACTTGGCAACAGTGCTGACGTCACACTAGTCAGCTAGCGGGCAGTAGCTGTTGTACTGTGTGTTGCGTACGTGTGAAAGACGTGTGTTCTGCCTCGCGTGGACTGTAGTGTGTTGTTCTACATGGGTATAGTGTCTGCGTGTGCGTGTGACTCTAGCAACGCCGTGGCCGTGCGCAGGAGTACAGAAGACATGGGTAGTGTTGTGTTGGTGTTAGTTAAGGCGGGAACCCAGGAGTCAAGAGGCAGCCTGCTGGGAGAGTGTTCACTTCCGGGCATCGATCAGGTGGAGTTAAAATTCTTGTATTTCCTGGATGTCCACAGTATTCAGCACTTATTGGTGAGTACCGCAAGTGTGTTTTCTTCGTATTGTGAAAAATACCCTACCGCGTCTAGCCGTGACGTGCCTCCGCCATCTTGCTCCTTGTTTACCCAACACGACTCCACGGAAAGTGTTGCTGTGTGTTAATCTTGCTCGAAAACGTGATGTAATGACACTTAAGGTGGTGTGACCAACCGGAATCCTCACAATTTGCGAATTTCGTGAGGGACAAGCTCTTTTTTTTTTCTTTTTCTTATATTTCCATGGTGTGTGAATCGTGCAAGGAGAAAGTGCCTTGTTTAAGAAAACACACCGGTTTTGTTGTCATGGCATGTGTATTGTAGCGAAGACAAAGAAGAGGCGAAGATTACGAAGTTACCATCAATACACGCGTTCCTTAACAACATATTTGGTTAGAAATTCCTTAAGGTTCTGGTTGGGAAGGCCGTAAGACTGAATTAAGGTCATGTTAGTGTAGGGCAGATAACGTTTGTTCTAGTTAGTGTCCTTTAGGAGTGTCCATTCGGTTAGGTTATGTCTGTTTTCCAGTAAATTTTTCCCAAGTGTCCGTTTTCCCTCTTTGTTTGCCTACTTATTCATCTGTTTGCTTATTTTCCGTATTACAAGCACAATACCCTCATGCACTTGTGTTGCAATACTATGATAACACGATGAAGGATCATTACATAAAAACCGTCTCCTGCCTTCCTGCGCCAACATGCTCGCCCCTCCCTCCCTCCCTCCCTCTCCCCTGCTTCCTTCCACCCCTCCCTCCCTCTACCCTGTTTCCTTCCACCCCTCCTTCCCTCCCTCTACTCTTCTTCCCTCCGCCCCTACTTCCCTCCCCCACTTGGTTCCTTCCCTTACATATCTCAACCACCTCCACCTCCCTCTCTTTCGCTTGTTCTACCTCCCCTTCCCTCCCAGTCCCCCACACCGCTCCACACGATCTAATGTGCGAAGTATAAAGTTTATCCTAACTCACATATAAGAATTACGAAATGGTTAGGTGAAGTTAAGATAGGTTAGGTTCGGTCAGGTTTGGTTCGGTTAGCTTCGGTTACGTTTTGTTAGGTTTGGTTAGGTCTGGTTTGGCTAGGTTAGGTTAGAATATGTTTGTATAATATATTCCACTCTCCTTTATTTCTCGGCTTAGAATACGTGACACAGTTCATGCTCAGTTCTTTTCTTCTTTTTCTAGAGAATGTTCAAGTCTCTACGTAACCTAAAGGCTTCTGTAGGACGTAACGCAATCTAGGGGCGGGTTTTAGAGAACTTTGTGGAGCATGGTTCAAAATTACGTTAAGGTAAAGTTATTGTATTTATTTGTGTGTTTGTACGGGTAGATTGGAATTCTGTTGTTTTTAAAGTGTGTGTGTGTGTGTGTGTGTGTGTCAGCCGTACAGAAATATAGTTTATAAACCAATCTACATCAAAACAGTCTCTCTCTCTCTCTCTCTCTCTCTCTCTCTCTCTCTCTCTCTCTCTCTCTCTCTCTCTCTCTCTCTCTCTCTCTCTCTCTCTCTCTCTCTCTCTCTGTGTGTTCACCCCCAAAAATAAAATAATAAAGATCAAACAAGCAACACCTGGGCTGATGCATGTGCTCAATTAACTCTTCCTCTCGATTTACCTGCAATGGAGAGGCTTACCTGGCGGGGCGCGGGCAGGTGCTCTCAATTACAGGTGCATCTCTTTTTATGGTCCACTTAACGCTGTGTGAATTGAGTCTTTCCCCGCGTGTCCAGTCAGTAGTCACGGAGAGGCGTGGGGGGGGGGGGCAGGGATGTTGGTTTTTTGAGATTTCGTTTTGTTTTTGTGGTGTTTGTGGTGTGAGGGAGGAAAGGAGGGAGGGAGGGAGGGAGGGGGGTGAAAGTGGATTTGTGGTTTTGGTTTGTGTATCTTGTGTGTTTTGGTGTTTGAGTGGTGGTTTCCTTGCTTTGTGTTTTTCTTGTTTTGTGTGTTTTGTGGTTTTTGAGTGGTTGTTTGTGTTTTGTGTTTTGAATGATTGTTGTCTTTTGTGTGTTTTGTGTTTTCTTGTGAATTTTAGTGTTTTCATTGTTATGATGATTGTATCTTTTTTATTATGTACCATCCAATTAACAATTACTAAACACTCATTTCTGACCATTCCCATATATATATATATATATATATATATATATATATATATATATATATATATATATATATATATATACATATATAATCCTACCATTATTACATTACTACCACACCCACAAACATTACTAAACACTCATTTCTGACCACTCCCATAACAGACTATCACTGACAGTCACACTAATAACCTAAACAACCCCATCATTTATGCATCACTACCACAACCACAACACCTCACAAAAAACACACCCATTTCTGCCCTCAAATGAACCACGACTAACTAAACAAATTAACAAACTAAGAAACTGACAATCAAAACTAACCAAAAACCAACCTTACCATTTAATCATAACTAGTATAAACGTTACTAAAAACACTAATTTCTTCACTCACATGAATCACAACGAATCAAATGAACGAACTATTAAACTAAAGCGGAAAACTAACCACAAACATCTCAACCATTCATTCATCACTACCACAACCCCAATTATCGATAACTTAAAACAATTATTTCAGACATCAAATTAACCACTTCCATAACTAACAAAACTTCCTGCTTCTCCCCTCCCCCCAACACACACACACACACACACACACACACACACACACACACACACACACACACACACACACACACACACACACACACACACACAACTTGAGTTCACGAGAGGATAACAAAAGAACCTATTGAAAATTTCCCCTCACCCCTTCCTCTCTCCACACACACACACACACACACACACACACACACACACACACACACACACACAGAAGGGGAAAGTCCAGTAACATCTTTTCACGTCTTTCTCTTTCTTTCTCTTCCTTCGCCCTCGCTTGGTGAAAGAAGACGAGTGAAAGAAGCAGACGGTGATTAGATTTGAGAAGTAATCAGATTCAAGCCGAATTTTGATGACTGATTGAGACTTGAGATGCTAATTATTCACGGTTATGGAAGCGGAAGAGGAGGAAGAGCAAGAGGAAGAGGAGGGGGAGAGAGCGGGAAGAGGGGGAGGAGTTGGTTGAGGGAATGGCAACGTAATAAACAGGAAATCATCGCAAGAATAGTAAATAAACTACTGGGAACATATACAGGTAGAAAATGCAAAGATGATAAAATTAAATAGTATATGAATAAATATAACAAAAATACAATAATGACAAGGAAAATTAATTCAAGAAAATTCAAGAAAACAAGCAGGAATAATGATGGCCCAAGAACAGTAACAGCAACAAAAACATCAACAGCAACAAGAACAAGAACAACAACAACAACAACAACAACAACAACAATAATAATAAATGACAGGGGAAGGAAAACAGTGAGAGGGGAAATGCAATAAAGCAAAGATAAGAGACAAATGTTGGAAGAAATCAGGAAAATATGAATAAGTTTAGTTTGTGTTGAAAATGGAAGAGCCATGGACGAGAAGGAGGAGGAGGTGGTGGTGGAGGAGGAGGAAGAAGAGGAGAGGAAGAGTGTTCCCAGAAGGAAAAATGAAAATTGAATTCTTCTTCTTCTTCTTCTTCTTCTTCTTCTTCTTCTTCTTCTTCTTCTTCTTCTTCTTCTTCTTCTTCTTCTTCTTCTTCTTCTTCTTCTTCTTCTTCTTCTTCTTCTTCTTCTTCTTCTTCTTCTTCTTCTTCTTCTTCTTCTTCTTCTTCCTCCTCCTTTTCTTTTTCTTTTTCTTTTCCTTCTTCGTCCGTCTTCTTCTCCTTCTCCTTTTCCTCCTCCTCCTCCTCCTCCTCCTCCTCCTCCTCCTCCTCCTCCTCCTCCTCCTCCTCCTCCTCCTCCTCGTCCTCCTTGGCTGATATCATTAGTTTCAGATTAGTATTTTTTTCTTTCCCCTTTTCCTCACCACTTTTCCTGTTGAATTTCCATGTCAAACTTTCCCCCTTTTCCTTCCTTCCTCCTTCTTCCTGCTTCCTTCTTCCTTCCTCCCAGTCTGGCGCGAGCAGCGTGTTTTGTAGCTCCAGCAAACAGTCTGGAAAGGACTAACTGTGCTGTTGTTATTTGGTTCCTTCTTTGTTCCTTTGTATTCCTTTGTATTCCTTTGTATATTCGTCCTGTGCTTAACTCCATTGAAGTAATTTTATTGGGAGAGAGAGAGAGAGAGAGAGAGAGAGAGAGAGAGAGAGAGAGAGAGAGAGAGAGAGAGAGAGAGAGAGAGAGAGATAAAAAAAATAACAACTAAAATAAGAATATTAAAGACACACACACACACACACACACACACACACACACACACACACACACACACACACACACACACACACACACACACACACACACACACAGAGAGAGAGAGAGAGAGAGAGAGAGAGAGAGAGAGAGAGAGAGAGAGAGAGAGAGAGAGAGAGAGAGAGAGAGAGAGAGAGAGAGAGAGAGACTGGATGCACTCTCAGGAAAATTGAATATCGCCCCTCATGCCTGATCGAAGCTTTTTCCCCACCCTGTTATCACACGCGCGTCCTTCGTCCTGTCCAACACTGTCATTGGCGCGAGGGTGACCTACAGGGTGTCGCAGAAACCTTTGACGTAACATTGATTACTCTCCTTCGTGTCCGTCCGCTCTGATGATGCAAAATTTTGTAGTTTTTTATCTATTTTTTTTTTTTTATTAATTTTGCTATTTTTTCGTTTTGTGATAAGATATGTGCATTTTTCTTGTTTAGTTTTCTCCTCTTTTTTCGAATCATTTTATCTTTTCATCGAGTTTCCTTTTTAATTTATCTCTTTTATTTATCTTATTTTTCAGTGATACTTTTACATGTCACGTTTATTTATTTATGCATTTATTTATATTCTTTTTTTTATCACTATCATTCCAGTTGATGGAGGAAATATTTAAATGAAGGAAATTTATGACTGCTGTTAAAATTTTATTGTTATTTATTTTAGATTCTGATGTTCCTTTCCATGTTTTATATTAGTAATAATAGTAGTAGTAATAGATAGTAGTAATAATAACAGTAGTAGTAGTAGTAGTAGTAGTGGTAGCAGTAATAGCAGCACTAAAAGAACAAGAACAAGAAAAAGAACAAGAAAAAAACAGTGGTATTAGCAGCAGTAATAGTAGTGGTGATGCAGCAACAACAGTAGTAGTAAAAATAACAACAGCAGTAATAGTGTGTGTGTGTGTGTGTGTGTGTGTGTGTGTGTGTGTGTGTGTGTGTGTGTGTGTGTGTATTTATGACCACTAAACGATACTCTCCAATCCACAGCGTTATATGTTCCCGTTTGCTCATATTTAGCACGATCATCATTCAAATTAACCGCGGGAGTAATTCATAATGCACGTAGTATTAACTTACCCATTCATTCATCATTGTATTCATAATGATCGGTGGTGGTGTTGTCCACTCACCACCGACCGTCACAGTGAGTACCTTATTCCGAAACACTGCGCCACACCACTGCTTTCGGAAGGTTCTAGTTGGAGTGACACGGGTTTTTTATTTATGGTGTTTTTACGGTTTTGGGGACATATTAAGAAAGTTTGTACATTACTGGCGGCAGAAACACTTGAAAACCCAGCTAATCATCTCTGTGGCCTTTGAAAACAGTCGTGGTGAGAGAGCAAAGCGTTTCTGAATGTGGGCTTGATTACCGCAGACTGTTTGTGGGCGAATGCTGAATTAAAATTGACCTTGGAGCGTGAGAATGTGGAGGTTTTAAGTGGGAATTGAGTTGTACGTGCGATCGTATATCCAGAGTGCTATTTTCAGAGTGCCGTTTCTGGAGTGCTATTTCCAGTTAACTATTTCCAGTGTTATTTCCAGGGCGCTATTTTCAGAGTGTCCTTTTTAGATTGTCTTTTCAGGAGTGCTATTTCTAGTGTCTTATTTAGTGTTATTTCCAGAGTGTTATTTCCAGGGTGCTATTTCCAGGGTGCTATTTCCAGGGTGCTATTTCCAGGGTGTTACTTCCAGGGTGCTATTTTATATTTCCAGGGTGCTATTTCCAGAGTGTTATATCCAGGTTGCTCTTTCCAGGGTGCTATTTTCAGGTTGCTATTTCCAGAGTGTTATTTCCAGGTTGCTATTTCCAGAGTGTTATTTCCAGAGTGTTATTTCCAGGATGCTATTTCCAGAGTTATTTCCAGTGTTATTTTCAGGTTGCTATTTCCAGAGTGTTATTTCCAGGTTGCTATTTCCAGGGTGCTATTTCCAGAGTGTTATTTCCAGGATGCTATTTCCAGTGTTATTTCCAGAGTGTTATTTCCAGGTTGCTCCTTCCAGGGTGCTATTTTCAGGTTGCTATTTCCAGAGTGTTATTTCCAGGTTGCTATTTCCAGGGTGCTATTTCCAGAGTGTTATTTCCAGGTTGCTATTTCCAGAGTGTTATTTCCAGAGTGTTATTTTCAGGTTGCTATTTCCAGATTGCTATTTCCAGGGTGCTATTTCCAGAGTGTTATTTCCAGGGTGCTATTTCCAGAGTGTTATTTCCAGAGTGTTATTTTCAGGTTGCTATTTCCAGGTTGCTATTTTCAGGGTGCTATTTCCTGGGTGCTATTTCCAGGGTGCTATTTCCAGGGTGCTATTTTCAGGGTGCTGTTTCCAGGGTGCTATATCCAGGGTGTTATTTCCAGGGTGCTATTTCCAGGGTGCTATTTCCAGAGTGTTATTTTCAGGGTGCTATTTCCAAGGTGCTATTTCCAGGTTGCTATTTCCAAGGTGCTATTTCCAAGTTGCTATTTTCAGGGTGCTATTTTCAGGGTGCTATTTCCAGGTTGTTATTTCCAGGGTGCTATTTCCAGGGTGCTATTTCCAGGATGTTATTTCCAGAGTGCTATTTCCAGGATGCTATTTCCAGAGTTATTTTCAGGGTGCTATTTCCAAGGTGCTATTTCCAGGTTGCTATTTCCAAGGTGCTATTTCCAGGTTACTATTTCCAAGGTGCTATTTTCAGGGTGCTATTTCCAGGTTGCTATTTCCAGGGTGCTATTTCCAGAGTGCTATTTCCTGTGTGCTATTTTCAGGTTGCTATTTTCAGGTTGCTATTTCCAGGGTGCTATTTCCAGGGTGCTGTTTCCAGGGTGCTATTTCCAAGGTGCTATTTCCAGGTTGCTATTTCCAGGATGCTATTTTCAGGTTGCTTTTTTCAGGTTGCTATTTCTAGGGTGCTATTTTCAGGTTGCTGTTTCCAGGGTGCTGTTTCCAGGGTGCTATTTCCAGGGTGCTATTTTCAGGTTGCTATTTCCAGGTTGCTGTTTCCAGGTTGCTATTTCCAGGGTGCTGTTTCCAGGGTGCTGTTTCCAGGTTGCTATTTCCAGGGTGCTGTTTCCAGGGTGCTATTTGCAGGGTGCTATTTGCAGGGTGCTGTTTCCAGGGTGCTATTTCCAGGGTGTTATTTCCAGAGAGTCGTTTCTAGATTGCTGTTTTGAAGGTGTTATTTCCAAGGTTTTATTTCTACCAGAGCATCGAGATGTGACAAATTATTTTTTCTCTCATCAAACTACAGTAAACGTGAAAAAATTATTTTTCTCTCATCAAATTACAGTAAGCCGTGTTTCTTCAGTATTATTTCCAGTTGAGGAAGAAAAAAAAATCAATTTTTGCCAAAGACTGTATTTCCAGAGTGTTATTGGTAATGCATCGACAAATATGGCAATCAGTAATCGTTCCTCTTATCAAACTATAATAGACCACATTTCCCGTACATTATTTCCAGTGTAGGGAGAAATAAGGCAATGTATATCGTTTCCTTTAATCAAACTGTACAACTAACAATATTTTTAGAGTATATATTTCCATAGCAACAAGAAATTTAACAGAGAAAAGTCTTTAGGCAGGGCCAGGAAAATTTTTTTCTTTTCGAATTAAACTGACTTCCAGAGTGTTATTTTCAGTGATGCAGGAAATAGAAATAAATAAATAAAGTAAAAAAAAAAAACCGCTCAGCCATATATCTTGAGTAAATATTTCAAGTAGTGGGAAATATGAGGGTAATTATAATTCTCGTTTTAAACAGTGCATTAAACCCTATTTCCTGTGTTTTTTTTTCCCAGAGCAGCAAACAGCATGTCATAAATAGCCTTTCCCTTAACTAAGCTCAACATTAAAACATATTTCATAGTTATATTTCAAGAGTCAATTAAAAAAAAAAAAATACGAGTAACATTAAATCATATTTCTAGAGTATTGCATTTACACTTCATTAAAAAGAAATTACCAAACAATGTTTCCTCTGATTAAACTTACTGGATGAACAAAATCTCCCCTAATGATAAATTTCATATACTACTAATACTGAGTCCCAGAAGAATATACTTACGAATTTTACTATTTTCTATTACATGGAATATCAATTTTTTGCTCTGATTGAACTCACTAAGGGGAGAATCTACGATGACTTTTAATTATATCAGTTATACATAAATAAAAGTGTTGAGACAGTAATATGTACGAAGAAATTAATATTTTTTGCAATGTTTATATATCGAGAGAGAGAGAGAGAGAGAGAGAGAGAGAGAGAGAGAGAGAGAGAGAGAGAGAGAGAGAGAGAGAGAGAGAGAGAGAGAGAGAGAGAGAGAGAGAGAGAGAGAGAGAGAGAGAGAGAGAGAGAGAATATTTTTACAGAGAATTAATTAAAGACTTAGAAAAAAATAAAAACAACGAAAACAGAAAAAAAATAAGCTAATTACCATTATCACACAAAAACACGAAGAAAACACGAAGAAAACAAGAGAGAGAGAGAGAGAGAGAGAGAGAGAGAGAGAGAGAGAGAGAGAGAGAGAGAGAGAGAGAGAGAGAGAGAGAGAGAGAGAGAGAGAGAGAGAGAGAGAAAAAACAATATCTCGCTGTACTCCTGGCAGTCTCTCTTTTCGCATTTCTCAGGGGCAGGCGGGAGTAAACAGGGATGGCGGGTGTAAACATTAAGAGACGAAATTTACCGACGCTCTCTCCCTCATAAAGTCCCACGTAAAGTTTGGGACGCTGCCAGCCATTACCTCATGCAAACACATCGTATTTCACCTCACGCTCCTCCACTGTCTAGGATTCTCACACACACACACACACACACACACACACACACACACACACACACACACACACACACACACACACACACACACACACACACACACACACGCGCAGGGTGGTAAGGGTAGAAATAAGGAGGTAAGGATGGAAAAGGACAAGTTAAAGGCAAGGTTTGAGAAGAAATGAGTGTTTTTCCGTGTTTCTGTGTGTTTGTATAGGGGACACACACACACACACACACACACACACACACACACACACACACACACACACACACACACACACACACACACACACACACACACACACACACACACACACACACACACACACACACACACACGTTGGTAAGGGTGGAAAGGGTTAAAGGTAAAGTTCTGGGATAATTTTTTTTCTGTGTGTGTGTGTGTGTGTGTGTGTGTGTGTGTGTGTTTGTTTGTTTGTATAGGGGGACACACTCATATACAGGGAAGAGTAAATACATACACAGAAGGTAAGGTTGGAAATTGG
>NC_087176.1:6392500-6400000 GCF_035594125.1 Scylla paramamosain
GTATGTATGAATGTATGTATGTATGTAGTGTGTGTGTCTGGTTTTTTTGTATTTTTGTCCTTATGTTATCAGTAAGTTATCTATCTTTCTGTCTGTATGTTTATCTCTGTCTGTCTTCCTATTTCTGTCTGCCTATCTATCTATTTATGTATCCATTTATGTATGTAGCTATGTATCAGTATATATGTAAATTTCTCTCTCTCTCTCTCTCTCTCTCTCTCTCTCTCTCTCTCTCTCTCTCTCTCTCTCTCTCTCTCTCTCTCTCTCTCTCTCTCTCCCAATTCCTTCTTCGCAGGATGTTTTTACTTCGTTTCCTCTTTCTTTTATTCTTCTTTCCTTCTAATTTTCTTTTATTCTCTCTCTCTCTCTCTCTCTCTCTCTCTCTCTCTCTCTCTCTCTCTCTCTCTCTCTCTCTCTCTCTCTCTCTCTCTCTCTCTCTCTCTCTCTCTTCCTCTTTCGTTCAGTAATTCAGTTTCCCTTTTAAGTTTATTTTTCTGGCTTTCTCTCAGCAAGTTTTAAAGTTGTGTCGCCTTGAAGCTGATCAGACGCTGGATACTCTCTCTCTCTCTCTCTCTCTCTCTCTCTCTCTCTCTCTCTCTCTCTCTCTCTCTCTCTCTCTCTCTCTCTCTCTCTCTCTCTCTCTCTCTCTCTCTCTCTCTCTCTCTCTCTCTCTCTCATCACATCCCGTGTTATTTTCCCTTCATCTTTATTTATCTTGTGTTTTCTTTCGTCATTTTCTCCATCCTTCATTCTTCCCTTTTTCCTTCTCTCTCCTTTTTCCCTCACTCCATCACTTTTCCTTCACCGTATCTTTTTCTCTTTTATTGTTATTACCCTTTTATCTTTCTTCGCTTCCCTTTACCGTCTTTCACTTTTCTTATCTCTCTTACATTTTTCTTAAATTTCTGTTATTCCCTTTCTTTTCCTCCCTTTCGATGTATTATTTTTGTTATGTATAATTTTTACGTAAATATTCGGTTTTATATAAATATTTAGCTTTTGTTCCCTTCGTTGTTCTATTTTTCTCTCCATTTTCTCGTTTATTGCATTTTCTCGTTTATTGCATGTTTCGCTTTCTCATCTTACTAGGTTTTTCCTTTTCCTTTAGTTATCCTCTCCTCGTCTTCCTTTTCTTCATGTTTTAGTTTTCCTTCACGTTTTTACTTTCTTTCATTTTCTTGAATATTATATTTCCTTTTCTTATTATTATTCATTCATTTTTCTCCCAGGCTTTTCTTTTGTTAAATTGTAATTTCTCTTCACTTTTCATTTTCATTTAGCTATTTTCTTTTTCTTTTCTTATTTTCCTGTTCTTTTTCCTACTCCTTTTTTCCTCTTTGTACATCCTTCTTTTCTTTTAATGTTGTAGTTTCTTCTCATTTTCATTTATCCTCCTTTTCCTCCTTTTCCACCTCTTCCTCCTCCTTTTATTTTCTTACTCCTCCTCCCACATTTTTCTTTTCTGTATTGTACTATCTCCTAATTCATTTCCATTCATCATCCTCTTGCTTCTCCCTTTCTACTCTTTGTTCTTCCCTTATTCTTCCTCTTCCTCTTCATTTTCTTCCTCCTCTTCCCTTACTCTTTGTCCTTCCCTCACCTTCCCTCACTCCCACTTTAACTTTCAATTATTACCCTCTCTCTCTCCCTCTCCCTCCCTCCCTCCCTCCCTCCCTCCCTGGTCTTTCCTTATCAGTGAGGTGTCACCCACAGAGCGTCTCAATGTTTCATGTTGACACACACACACACACACACACACACACACACACACACACACACACACACACACACACACACACACACACACACACACACACACACACACACACACACACACACTGACATGTTTTATTCATATCTTGAATTATCACTTTGTTGTTCGTCCTTCATCGTGGGAAATGCTTGGCCCGTGTGTGTGTGTGTGTGTGTGTGTGAGGTGATGTCAACATGAATCATGGGGTGCTTTCTCTTGTGTGTGTGTGTGTGTGTGTGTGTGTGTGTGTGTGTGTGTGTGTGTGTGTGTGTGTGTGTGTGTGTGTGTGTGTGATACGTATTTTTCTTTATCTTGATTTTTTTCCCCAGTGATTGAGAAGAAAGTGTAGGTACATGAAACCCTTTTTGCAAGGTATTCTTTGCTGGAGTGTTCTTTGCCACGGTGTAAAACTGCGTGTTGCTTTACAGCGGCTGGATTACAATTTCTGGGAATGTTCCAGCTGCGTTTTATTGTCTCCTTTTTTAATGTTTACATATTTTCTTGACTGCTACTTGTTTTACTGTCGGAGCCTCATTTTTAAGTATTTCCTTTTTTATTAACTTTCACTGTAGTAAGCAAAAATCCACAGGTCTTAAAGTAATGTACACAGTCTTTACAGGTACCCACGTGAATATAAGAGGATTTGAATGAAGTATTCGATGCCTAGAAAGTTGTATACGAGACTACCTTATTACTTTACATTCTTGTCCTTTTATAGCAGCAGTCGTCCTTTCCTAACCTTTCTGACGCTTCAGAAATCGTGTGGATCGAGAAAAAGGTGAAAAAAATAAAGAAAACCATGTTAATATCGTCTTTTTTACGCTGCAGAAATATTTAAGAGACTTTAGCATAAGAAGTGTCAAAAAAGTTATAAGTATTGAAGTAGAAAATTTGTGTGGTAGTGAAAGGGTTAACACATACTTATTTCTTTGTTATTACTGGTGTCAATCACTAACTTTAGATTCCTAGTATCGAAACACATTCAATTCTCAGCAACTCGTGATCCAAACAATGAATGTATCAACAGCAACATTAATGAACTGAATTAATGTAAACCTAATTTACATTAACCAGACCTAATTTATTTCAGTATTATCGATTATTTTTACTTAAAACATGTATACTTAATTTACTTTTCATCCTGTATTTTTTTTTCCCTATAACATTATCCTACGAACATTTCTTCACGCTTTTCCTTTATTCCCATTCCCTTTAACCCTGATCCCTTACCCTCACCCATTCCCTTCAGGGCGTCTCAGTGCGTGCCTCCGTGTCTCCCTTTTTCCCTCCGTCCCTTCCAGTGAGTGACCGCGCCCTTATGCTTCTCTCCGCGGACATCGGCAGCCTTGTTCTCGCTGTTTTTTTTTGTTTTTTTTTCTCTCTCGTAATACTCTGACACTCAGAGGCTTGGTTAGTTTCATATTACTTTTTTCTTTTTTTCTTTTTTTTTGTTGCTCGTCCGTTCTTGCTCTTTTTTCCCATCTTTGCTTATTTTTTTCTCCGTATCTCTGTTTTTTTTGTTTTCTTATTCCACTCCAGTTTTTTTCTCCATCTCCTTGTTTTCTTCTTCCGTTCCGGTTTTTTTTTCTCCGTCTGTTTTTGATTTCTTCCATATCTGATCTTGTTTTCTTATTCCATTCCCGTTTTTTTTTGTCATGTTTTTGTTCCTTCGTTCATGTTTCTTTCATCACCATTTCTGTCTGTTTTTTTTTTCTTTTGTCTATCTCCGTTTCCGTTTTCTTTCCCCGCGTCCGCTCAAACAGTCTCCGGTTTTCTTTTCTTCGTTCCCGTTTTCTCTCTCCATCTCTGCTTGTCTCATCTGACCTTGACTTCATGTAGCAGGCTGTACTGAAGGTTGCACGTGATTCAGGGGTGTTTCTATGACTGCAGTGATCGTTTACCATTCTGCATCAGCTCTTTAAAAAATCGCCTTTGAAAATATGGCGTTTTACAGTGTTTTTTATTTATTTATTTATTTATTTTTTTTACATGTTTTATTTTTTTTTCTTTCGTAATTTTAAGCATCATTGTATCTCTTCGTTGTTCTGAAAATTCTGCCTCTTTCCAAATGTTTTAAAGGACGAATTTTGTTCGACTCTTGACCAGCAGGGGCACAGGAAACGCAGGTAACAGTGCAGGTGTTTATTCACAGAAGGTGTGAACAGAAGGCTGGAGGTAGGTGATCTCCCTTCCGCCCTCGGAGTGTTGCGCAGTTCCAGCAACCCGCGAGCGAACGCATCCTCGTCCAGGTGTCCCTGCTGTGTGGTCGTGAGGATCAGCTTCTTCACGGACTTGACCGCTGCCTCGGCGTGACCATTGGAGCGTGGATAATGAGGTGAAGATACACGATGCTCCACCCCCCATCGAGCCAGGAAGCGCCGTACCGATGAAGAAGTGAACTGCGGTCCACCGTCAGTCCTCAGGAGAACAGGCACGCCCGTGTCGGCGAACACACCCCGAAGGACACGAACGAGCTGATCAGCCGATGCTGGACGTGAGCATGCAGACACGTGAGGCCACCCAGACAAGCGATCTACATACACGAGGTATGTACGGCCTGCTGCGTGGAAGTAGTCTGCAGAAACTGACTCAAACACCCTGCTGGGTGTGTCCGTGTCCTGCCAGAGAGGTTCGTTGGCTTGGCTTGGTAGGAGTGGACGGCATAGTGAGCATCCAGAAACGACGTTCTCAACGTCTCTGTCCATACCAGGCCAGTAC
Organism: Scylla paramamosain; assembly: GCF_035594125.1. Taxonomy (NCBI): domain Eukaryota; kingdom Metazoa; phylum Arthropoda; class Malacostraca; order Decapoda; family Portunidae; genus Scylla; species Scylla paramamosain. Next base: position 6,396,972 of record NC_087176.1, read on the forward strand.
ACCGTTTGTCGGGCCCGTCGCTTGGTGCGCTCCATCCCCTGATGACTGTCATGGAGTCGCTCTAGTGTTTCTCGGCGGAGGCTGTGAGGAATAAGAAGCCTCGGCCCGTAAACCACCAGGTCGTCGTCTACGGCCAGCAGACTGCGCACCGGCCAGTACGTACGCAAGCGGTGATCGAGGTCGTGGCAATGATCAGGAAGCCCTCGATGATGACGTTCTTGAGCAAGCAGTACTCCCCGTCTCTTGCTGCTGCGGCACGTACCATTTCCACAGTCTGATCCTGGAGTGGTGCTAAGCGGACGCCGTCCTCATTGGTGGCAGATAACGCTGAGATGACCGCTGAGTGGAGAGGGTCGAGGTCACCAGAAGTAGCAGCATCCTCTTCCTCCACTGGGTCCTGTACTGGAGCACGTGAGAGGGCGTCGGGCACACAGTGTGTCGATCCCTTTTGCCAGCTTTTTCGCCCCGCACGCTGCTGTGGCGTTGGGTCGTAGGAATGAGGCCAGCTGATCACTTCTGTGGGCGTAGATAGAGGTGGCTGCGAGGCGGTCGGGTACTTGATGGAGCTGTTGCCGGTGTGCTGTTCTTCCCTGCGTAGCGGTCGGATTTGAGCCGGAAAATCTTCGGGGAGGATTCCGAGAGCGATGGAATCGTACCAGCTAAGCAGCGCCCCCTTCACCTCCTTCACCACGCTCACAACAGTCTCAGCTTCCCTGTCGCCCAGTTGCAAGTGCGACGAGAAAGTTCCTACACAGGTGAGGGGGTGATTACCGGCAGCATAAAGTCCATCACCATCAGCGGGCGCCAAGCTGGAGGGCGGGATTCCAAGGAGTGTTGCCGTGTCGAGGCCAATAACGGTCGTTTCGGCCCCAGAGTCAGGAGTCCACGTAATCTTGTCTCTTCCAGCGGGATGTGTGGCGGTAATGAGCACCTGGGGCGCAGGTCGTGCCGTCACCGTCTTTGTGTATACGCCTGATAAGAGCTGGTATACACTGGCACTGGCTCCCCGCCTCGGGCCTGCACCGCGATGAGGAGAGACAGTTGAGGAACTCCTCGAAGCTCCTCGTCGTTTCCTCACTGTCTGCTGACATACACTCGCAAAATGCCCTCTTTTCCCGCAGTTACGACACACTTTATCTATTGCCTGGCATCCCCTTTTGTCACTGCGACAATTTTTGCCACAACGATAACAGCCCGTGGGGCTTGAGCCCCCGAAACTGCCCTTCCTGTAGTTCGAGACAGCGTTCACACCATGGCTCGAAGAGTGAGCCGCCCCTTAGTACTGCACTACACTGGTTAGCGCTCTCTGATGCTCTGCAAATATCTATGGCGTTTTCAAGGGTGAGTTTCTTGTTTTCCAGCATGCGTTTCAGAGCCACTTCGTCTCGTGTCCCAACGACAATTCTGTCACGCAGCTGATGGTTTATGCACTGGTCGCAAAAGTCACAGAAATTGGCGATTTCCTTTACAGCACATAAAAAGTCGTCAAAACCTTCTTGCGTTTCTTGCACGCGGGAGTAGAAGTCTCTTCTATCCATGATGATGTTGCGCTGGCTTCGCAGGTACTCACACATTGCATCGAGGATGGTTCTTAACTCCGCGTCTCTCGGTAAGCTTATCCCGTAGCGAAGTGTACGGGTCCACTCGTCGTCTAGGACAGCAGCGAGTGCCGCCCTCTGCTCAGCCAGGGAGAGACAGTCTATCCTGGCGAGGGTTACGTATCCTTCAAACTTATGGCGCCACGTGTCGAACTCACGTAAAGATGCTGACGCCGTTAAGTGAGGAATGATGGTGGCGGACGTCGGGAACCTCGCGCCCTGGGTAGACATGCTGCGGGCTGTGGTTTCGCCTTCATTGCTCGCCGTGGTGCGACTGGGAGCTTGTGTCCCCACTCTCTCCAGCAGCTGGGTTAAACGCTCCTCGCGAGCCTGACTCTGCTCCGACTGTCGCGCTAGCAGAGCCTGACTCTGCTCCGACTGTCGCGCTAGCAGGGCAGCCAGCGCCTCCAACTGCTTCTCCATTCTGCGCCGTACCCACTGCAGCCTTGTCCTGATCCTACTCACTGCGCCATGTTCGACTCTTGACCAGCAGGGGCACAGGAAACGCAGGTAACAGTGCAGGTGTTTATTCACAGAAGGTGTGAACAGAAGGCTGGAGGTAGGTGATCTCCCTTCCGCCCTCGGAGTGTTGCGCAGTTCCAGCAACCCGCGAGCGAACGCATCCTCGTCCAGGTGTCCCTGCTGTGTGGTCGTGAGGATCAGCTTCTTCACGGACTTGACCGCTGCCTCGGCGTGACCATTGGAGCGTGGATAATGAGGTGAAGATACACGATGCTCCAAATTTGTTTTTTATTTTCGTAATTTTGCTTGGGAATTTTTCTCTCTCTCTCTCTCTCTCTCTCTCTCTCTCTCTCTCTCTCTCTCTCTCTCTCTCTCTCTCTCTCTCTCTCTCTCTCTCTCTCTCTCTCTCTTCTTGGGTTTTGTGTTGAGAACTGCGATTAGTTTCTGACATGTTCAGTGAAACCTTTTAGTTCCGTAATATTAATGGTTCTTAGAGGTATAGAATGTCAGCAATCCTCCATTTTATTACGTAAGAAATGTGCATAGTTCAGCATTGCTCCTCGCATGATAGTCGTTATTCTTAGTTATCTCCCCCATCCCCCCCATTTTTTTTTCTCCCCGTAAAATGTTGGCATATTCCAGCTTTTTTTCCGTAGTAATTACTCATTATTTTGTGTTTTGTTTTGCATTACGTAAGAATCTTGTACATCTCAGTTGCATCTCTTTTTGGTATAGTGTTCGTTATTTTAAGTTGTCATTGCTCTTATTTACTTGTTTTTGTTCCGTAAGAATTTTACGTAGCTCAGCTTTTCTTTTTTTTCATTTATTTATTTATTTATTTATTTATTTATTTATTTATTATTTATTTTTTTTTTGCGGGTGGGGGGAGGGATGTAGTACTTGTTACAATAATGTTACAATGTTTTGAATACCACTGTTGTCTTTTCCTAACATTTTTGTTCCTTAAGA
>NC_087176.1:6412500-6437500 GCF_035594125.1 Scylla paramamosain
GAGAGAAAAAATTACCCGGCATAATAGATCAAAGGCAACATGCAAATGACGTGTTAGTGATGCTGGAGTCAAGATGAAGACGATAACACCTTAGTTTACATTCGTTTAAGTTCACTCTGTTAATTATCTGCACAGGAAGCATCCCACAGGTGTCTCCAGGTGTCCTAATGCACCCTCACCTTACATTAGGATACCCTTGAAAAATTAAGTTATATTAGAGAAGGAGCCAATTAAGAATAACTGTAGTTTATATTTGTTTAAAGGTCACGCTGTTAATTATGTATACAGGAAATATCCCACAAGTATTTCCAGGTGTCCTAATTTACTGTTACATTAGGCTTCCTTGGGAAATTAACAACATTGAACCATACGTAAAGGAGAATAACACCTTAGTTTATACATTCGTTTTAGTTCACGTTGTCAATTATCTGCACAGTAAGCATCGCACAGGTGTTGCAGGTGCCCTCATCTACTGCTACCTTTCATTAGGACACCCATAGAAAATTAACACTATTTAAACAAAGTAAATGAGAATAGCATCTTAATTTGCCTTTGTGTAAAGCTCACGATATTAAGTATTACACAGGGAGCCGTTACAGGTGTCGTCAGGTGTATTGATCCACTGTGACCTTACATTACGGCACTCTTGAAAAATTACCCACAGTACTGAAGCAGGAAGAGGAGGAGAATAACCTAACCTAACGTAATTCACTCTTACTTTATATTACGACAACCTCACAAAACTACCCACAACACTGAATCAGGAAGTAAAGGAGAATAACCTAACATAACCTGATATAACATAACTTAATCTAATATAATTTACTTTTGCGTTACATACCCTTTTAAAATTACTCATAATACTGAAGCAGGAAGTAAAGGATAAGAACCTAACCTGACCAACCTATTCAGATCTAACCTAATTAAATCATCTAGGACGTCACCATTAAAGGATAAAGTAAAAGAGAATAACACTTTCCTTTATACGGATTTAAGGTGTACTTCTCAGGGAATACTTTTTGTTTTCTCTCTTCTTTTTTAGCTTGAAATGGAAAGGTTGGAGTGACGCGGAGTGAAAGTTTAATTTGATGGAGAGACAGGATGTATTTTTGCTTCAGAGAGAATGGCTGAGTTTGTGATATGGACTTGTGATGCTATGGCGTGATTGCTATTAACTCTCTCTCTCTCTCTCTCTCTCTCTCTCTCTCTCTCTCTCTCTCTCTCTCTCTCTCTCTCTCTCTCTCTCTCTCTCTCTCTCTCTCTCTCGTTTCATCATTTCATGAGTAATTTCACTTTTTTCTGTTATTTGATTTTTACACTAATATCAAATCGTCCGTTGTAGGTTTAAGAAATTACATGATATAAAGCAAAAGGTAATGTCATATTCTCTCTCTCTCTCTCTCTCTCTCTCTCTCTCTCTCTCTCTCTCTCTCTCTCTCTCTCTCTCTCTCTCTCTCTCTCTCTCTCTCTCTCTCTCTCTCTCTCTCTCTCTCTCTCTCTCTGGTACAGTCAGATTTGTAAACTGAATAACTTGGAATATATTCAAGCAAGACTCAATCATGTGTTGCCCTCACCTGCACTCCTTTCCTTCCTTCCTTCTTTCCTTTCTTCTTTTCTTCTGTTCTTTCTTCCTTTTGTTCCTTCCTTCCTTCACTTTTTTCTTTCCTTCCTTCCTTCCTTCCTTCCTTCCTTCCTTCCTTCCTTCCTTCCTTCCTTCCTTCCTTCCTTCCTTCCTTCCTTCCTTTTTCCTTTACCTGCTCATTCATTATTGTTTGCCTCATATCTATTCTGTTTCTTCTCCTTACTTATTCTGCCTTTCTCCATTTTTTCTTTTCTTTCCTTCTGTATATCTTCTTTTCTCCAGATTACCTTTCTCTCGTTTATTTGTCTCCTTATCGTTATTCTTTCTCCTTCTGCGTTCATTTTTTCCCTTCTTATCTACTCCGTTCTTATTTTTCTTCCATTTTCTTCTTTTCCTTTCTCTTTCCCATTTTTTCCTCATCCATTTCTTCTCTTATTTATATTTGTCCCGCTCCTCTCCCTCTTTACTACTTCTATTCTTCCCACTTTTCTTCCACTTTTTCGTTCCGCCCTTCACTTCACCCTTCTCACCCTCTCTTTCTATTTCCTCCTCAATCTTCCTCTCTTTCCTCTATTCCTTCTCGCACATCTACTCCCTTTCTTCCTCCTCCTCCACCTCTTCAACTAACCTCATACAGTTCTCTCTCTCTCTCTCTCTCTCTCTCTCTCTCTCTCTCTCTCTCTCTCTCTCTCTCTCTCTCTCTCTCTCTCTCTCTCTCTCTCTCTCTCTCTCTCTCTCTCTCTCTCTGTATGCGGTGTTCAGCAGGTGTGTCGTGGTTAGTCCTCACCTGGCCAGCTTAATAAGACGGTGAAGAAGAATGATTTAGAATTGAGTTCCTTTCTTCTTTTCTTCTTTTGGTTCTTCAACTACTATTTTTTTTTTTTGCTATTTTTTTTTCTTTGTTCAGCTATAATTTTTCTCCCCTTCAGCTGATTTCTCTCGTTTTTTCTCTTGTGTTCTTCCTTTTACTTGTTGTTGTTGTTGTTGTTGTTGTTGTTGTTGTTGTTGTTATCCTCGTCCTCTTCCTCCTCGTCCTCCTCCTCCTCCTCCTCCTCCTCTTCCTCCTCCTCCTCCTCTTCCACGTGTCGCCATCATCGTGCTGTAATTTTTCTCCCCTTCAGCTGATTTCTCTCGTTTTCCTCTTGTGTTCTTCCTTTTGTTGTTGTTGTTGTTGTTGTTGTTGTTGTTGTTATCCTCCTCCTCCTCCTCCTCCTCCTCCTCGTCCACGTGCCGCCATCATGACCTTGACCCGTGGAAGATTACTAGTTCATCACACACACACACACACACACACACACACACACACACACACACACACACACACACACACACACACACACACACACACACACACACACACACACACACACACACACACGCTACTATTTTTCTAAGCTATTTTTAGTAGCTAGTGTAATTATGAGAGAGAGAGAGAGAGAGAGAGAGAGAGAGAGAGAGAGAGAGAGAGAGAGAGAGAGAGAGAGAGAGAGAGAGAGAGAGAGAGAGAGAGAGATGTGGGGGGGGGGTAAGATAAGCACACCACACTTATTAAGAAATTGATGATTTTAATCAGTTGAGAATTCAATCGATTACTTGTCTGTTAAAATACTGACTTGCATTCCTTCGTTTATAAAGTTTCTATGACTTTTACTGTGAAATTGACGTTTTTTTCTTTTTACTGTGTTTCTTTTTTATATCGTTATCACGCTTTTATTTCCATTCATTTTTTTTACCTTTCTTTTCTAATGTTTCTTTGTATTTTTCTTTTTTTTTCTGTCATTTCTTTTTTATGTGTATTTTTACGTCTCGTTCTTTTCCTTCTTTTTTCCTGTTATTTCTTTGTCATGTGTTCTATCTCTCTTTCACGTCTTTTGTGTTTTCGTCTGTCATTTAAATTCTCTCTCTCTCTCTCTCTCTCTCTCTCTCTCTCTCTCTCTCTCTCTCTCTCTCTCTCTCTCTCTCTCTCTCTCTCTCTCTCTCTCTCTCTCTCTCTCTCTCTCTCTCTCATTTCTGGTTTTCCTTCATTCTTTGCATGCCTTCCTTCCGCTTTTCATGCCTTCTGGTTTTCTCCATTTCTCCTTTTTATTTTTTCCTCTTCCTCTTCGTCGTCGCTTTTCTCAGTCCATCCATACTCCATTGAAGTTTTTTCGTTTTCTTTTGCCTATGTTTCTTTTCATCTTTTCGTCTTTCCTCCTGACCTCTGTTTTCCATTACTTCTAACTATCTTAATTTTTGTTAATTTTCTCAACTTTCTCTGGTATTTCTTTCCTTTTTTTTTTTTAATATTGTTTACTTATTTTTGTTTTTGTTTTCACCAAATTTCACGTCCTGTTATATCATCAAATCTATCATGTATTGTTTCTTACCTGATATTATTATTTTTTGCTTTATTTTCTCAACATTGTATGGCATTTCAACATTTTTTTTATCTTTACATATTTCTCTTTTTTTTTTATCTTTTGTTTTATTTTTTTTATGCTTTCACCAAATTCCAGTCCTGTTTTTCCCTTCCCCTTCCTTATCTTTTTTCCCACGTGGTCGTAACCTTTCTAAAATCGAAAACTCCTCTTTTTTCCACCCTCCAAGCTCTCCTCTTGGTACGCTTCATCTTTTCGCTTTCCTCTTTTTGGATTTTATATACTCTTTACTTTTCTCAATGCCTCCTCTTTCGGCATACATCCCATCTCTCGTAATTTTTCCTTCCTCCTTTCTCCTTTCCAGATACCGTCCGTCTCTCAATCTTTAGTATCTCTTCCTATCTCTAAAAGTCCTGCTATGTATATGTCCTGTGTTTCTTGTTTCCCTTCAGTATTTCAATTTTATAAACCACATACGAGAAGCTTTTTTTTTTCCCTTCTTTTCAGATTACTTCCATATCTGTATTTTTAGTTTCCTTTTTCTTCAAATATTCACATCTCTGAAACTTATGTATATGTTGTGTTTTTGTTTCCCTCAGTATTTCCTTTTTATAACCGCATTTCTTCTGTTTTTTTTTCCCCCTTTTCCAAGTTACTTCAGTCTCTCAGTCTTCAGTCCCCCTTCCTTTCAAACATTTGTATCACTAAGACTCTTATGTAAGTGCGTTGTGCTTCTTGTTTTGTTAAGTATTTCCTTTTTATTAACAGTATTTCTTCATTTTTTTTTCCTTCCCTCCGATCCAGATTGCTTTCATCTCTCAATCTTCAGTTTCCTTTCCCTTCAAACATTTGCATCACTAAAACTTTTATCTAAGTGTTCTGTCCTTGTTTCCTCACGTATTTCCTTTTTTTACAATCTGCATTTTTTTTTTAATCTTATTTATTTTTTTTTTCATTCCTCCTTTCCAGATTGCTTCCATCTCGCAATCTTTGGTTCCCTTTCCCTTGTAATATTCGCAACTCCAAAACTGTTATGTAAATGTCCTGCCTTTCTTATTTCCTTCAGTATTTCCTCTATAACCCGCATCTCATCTCCTAAGGTTATTTTTCCCTCTTTCCCTCCTTTACCGATTGCATCCATCTCCGTCTGTTCTTCATTCCTCCTTGTAATCTTCACAAATCAGAAACTCCTTTTTCTTTACGCTTTCTACCTTTCTTACTCCCTTCAATACTCCCTCCTTCTGACATGCATCTCATCTCCCTCTCAACTTCAATTTTTGCCATCTCGTCCTTTCCCTTCCCTGGTACATCCATCCATCCGCCCCTGCAGCAGCATCTAGTTCCGTTCTAATCATGCAAGCGGGACTACATCTCATCATGAAAACCGCACTGCACTTAAACATTCTCTTGATCACCGGGATCCTGAGACGTGCAATCATATATTCTCCCTTCAGGACGGGCGTGTGGCATTGCAAACACGAGCCACCAGCAGGCACACGCATTAGGCCCGGCAAGGAACCCTCTAAATTTATTCCTCCGCTCTTGGTCCTCCCCCATGCAGTGTTCGGGGTGAATTTAGTGTATTGGAAAGGGAATCGGCGCGAGTATTTAGGGGTGCAGGAAGGTGTTGGATTAGGGAGTGCTGGGGTGTGAGTGTATTTTGTCGAGTGATTACATTGTTGGTGTGTGTGTGTGTGTGTGTGTGTGTGTGTGTGTGTGTGTGTGTGTTGTTTAGTGCTTGCTGATTGTGTTCGGGTGTTTGGGTACGAGGGACAGAAAGAGACGTGAAGGAAGAACAGATGAAAGAGGTGTTGGAGTATTAAAATGAAGTCTCCTTTTGTGTATGTACGTTCGTATGTTGTTTAGTGGATTGTCCGTGTGTTGGGGTACGTGGCGATGAAAGGGAAAGGAAGAAGAGGTAGGAGATATAATTTTCCTGCGATCTAATCTACGTATGTGTAAGTAAGGGGTAACTTAAAATGATGACTCCTTATATGTTTGTGTGTGTGTGTGTGTGTGTGTGTGTGTGTGTGTGTGTGTGTTGGCTATGTTTTGGGTGATAAGGTAAGTGGTAATGGAAGACGAGATGTAAAGGAATACATTTAATCAACTCTTAACGAATAACGAATCTAAAGTAAGAGACATGGTTTAGCTAAGATGAAGACCACTAGTGTATTTTGTAGGGTGATTATGTTGTATGTGTGTGTTGTTTAGTGTTTGTTGATCGCATTCAGGTGTTTCAATGCAAGGAACAAAAAAAAAGATGTAAAGAAAATAATAGACTAAAGATGCAATTTTTTGTGTTTCTATGCTTCTGTAGTTAAAATTTTACCGAGTGATTATGTTGCTGATGTGTTTAGTGTTGGTTGATTGTGCTTGGGTGTTTGGGTGGAGAGTAATGAACACAAGGAAACGTAAGCGAATCAATTCAGTCTAGTCTAAAGGGATATCTAATCTAAACTAAAAAGACGGAGGGTAGTTAAGCTGTAGACTCCTTGTGTATGCTGCGTTCGGGGTGTTGGGGTACACAGCAAGGAACAGAAGGAAAGGCAAAGGAAGAACCGACTGAAGATGCAATTCATATCCTTTATAGTCTGAAAATAAGAGACGTGTTATGTATTTCTTATGTTGCGTCTGGTATATTGGTGGTGTTAGGGTACATACCAAGGAAGGCAAAGAAAGCCAAAGCGAAAATAGATACAGTAGAAGATTCAGTTTGTGTATCCAAGTAAAAGATATGTTAAGATGAAGATCGTGTGTGTGTGTGTGTGTGTGTGTGTGTGTGTGTGTGTGTGTGTGTGTGTGTGTGTGTGTGTTCAGTATATATCTCCATCTGAAGGGAATTTTATCACTTGTTTAAAGGTGTGTACGTAAGTATGTGTGTGTGTGTTCATTATGTTCAAAGTGTTCGAGTACACACAAATAAACAAACGTGGAAAAACAAACAAATAATCTACCTCATCTGATCTAAAATAAGAGACAGGACAGCTAAAATAAAGTCTACTAGCGTGTATGTGAACGTGTGTGCTTCAGCGTGTTTATTAATCCACATCAGACAACACTACCCAGCATCTCTGTAAATCAGACTCCTTAACTCGAAACATTCCTCTTATCACCAGTCCATCCAACATTACTAGTCCTTCTCTTGTGTATAGACGCGTGTGTTTCTGTATGTATATTAAAAGCATCACCAACAATACATCCCTGCCTCTCTTCACACCACACCTTAACTTAAACCTACCTCTAACACCAGTCTGTCTACTACTACTTTGCCCATCCTTTGTGTTTCTTTGTGCACTTACCTGCCCGCTGCGCTCACATTCCCAGCCTCACCTGTGGACGAGAGAGAGAGAAGCAGGAGTTAGTAATGCATTCACATCCTGTAGTTAGCAGGTAGAAGGGGAGACGAGGAGGAAGAGGAAAGGAAAAGCACATAGGTAGGAGGAAATGGAGAGTATGAAAGAGAGGAAAGGAGAAAAGTGAAATAATTGAGGTGCAAAGGTTGGTCGATAGATGCAAGAAGGGAGATGAATGGAAAGGAAAGCAGTGAAGGAAGGTAGGAAGGAAAAAAGTATTGGACCGCTGGAGGGAGGAATGGAGAGAGGCGTGGAAGGAAAAAGGGAGCATATAATGAATGAGGGAAAGGGGAAAGCCAGGAAGGTGGAGGAATGGAAGGTAGGTACAGGAATTATTGGGATGGCTGGAAAGGGGAGATAGGAAAAATGTAGAGAGAGAGAGAGAGAGAGAGAGAGAGAGAGAGAGAGAGAGAGAGAGAGAGAGAGAGAGAGAGAGAGAGAGAGAGAGAGAGAGAGAGAGAGACGTGTCAGCTGTCCTCTCATATCAAGGGAGAAAAATTCATAGATGCCATTCGCTCTGCTTCCATTTGGAGAGAGAGAGAGAGAGAGAGAGAGAGAGAGAGAGAGAGAGAGAGAGAGAGAGAGAGAGAGAGAGAGAGAGAGAGAGAGAGAGAGAGAGAGAGAGAGAGAGAAAAGTGAGAGAAATAGACCTAAAAGACAAACAAACACACATCTACCCACATTCTCACACCTACACACACACACACACACACACACACACACACACACACACACACACACACACACACACACACACACACACACACACACACACAGACCTCTCGTCACGTCCAGCCCTCCAGTGTTGCAAAAGGCGATCAGATTGACAGACAGAAGAGGCAAGTGGAGGGACGCAGTGAAAGGGGCGGGATGATATGAACAATCGCATTTATGGCGTGAGAGGGAGGGACTGGGGACACGGAATGGAAGAGCCTTTTGTTCGAGTGATGGCAAGTGAGAGCGAGTGAGAGAGGGAGAAGCTGTCACACTTGAGCACTAGGACAAACAGAAAGATACAAAGACAAAACGGAAACAGAGACACTGAGGCTACAAATAACTGGAAAGATGCGCGTGAAGGGATAGATGAGTGCTCGGGAAGTGACAGACAATGAGGGAGATGCGAGAGGGAAAGGTTATTGTAGCTGTTTTGTTGTGTAAAGATTTGACCCTTGTGTGGATTGACAGACAGGAGTTAGGCAGACAAAATAAAGAAAGACAGGGAGATGCACAGAATTAAAGGTGATGAAGGCGAATGAATGCATTGATTATAAAAGTACACAAAGCAGAATAGAATTAGAAAAAAAAAATGTTATGTAGATGTGAGATTTATTAATACATAGATTAGTAGAGTAGAATGAGTGTTAATGGAAAAAAAGGGGTCCATAAAATTATTGGTAATGATAACGATACTACTGTTATGGTTTCTTCTTCTTCTTCTTCTTCTTCTTCTTCTTCTTCTTCTTCTTCTTCTTCTTCTTCTTCATCTTCATCTTCATCTTCATCTTCATCTTCTTCATCTTCATCTTCATCTTCATCTTCATCTTCATCTTCATCTTCATCATCTTCTTCTTCTTCTTCTTCTTCTTCTTCTTCTTCTTCTTCTTCTACTAGTGATGATGATAGTGATAATAGTAATAATGATTATAATATACGAACGTAAATTATAATCATAATATCAGTGACATTAATTTTAAACCTAAATATTTTATCATAATTTTTTTAGTCACCGTGCGGTGGAGTCACAAATGCGTGTAATAATATACAAACATACTCTGCAATATAAACGCACACAGAATGACATACTTATTTACATACATAGTACGTAGTTAAAAACACACACACACACACACACACACACACACACACACACACACACACACACACACACACACACACACACACACACACACACACACACACACACACACACACACACACACACACACTATTTGGACACTGACTAAAAAAAATAAAAAAATAAAAGATACAAACCATTAAATTCGAGAGACAAAAGACAATCACACAGAGACAGCGACAAAAGGGTTGATATACACGCATGAACGATGGCACGAGCGACCGAATGAACACGTTGGGAGCAAAGATAGTGACATACAAGCAGAGAGACAGACATGAATTAACCTCACAACAGATTGGTAAGTTAACAAGCTAACAAAAACGAGAATAACAATTAGAGTAACAGGAAAATTGAGAACATGACGAACAGAGATGGGGAGGGAAATGTTTCACGGGGGAATTAATTGGCGGCCTGACAAGTTGTTACGTTAATGGCGTTTTTCTCTATTAATATATATATATAGAAATTGGTTAACGGCTGTGAAATAAATTGAGAGAGAGACAGAGAGAGAGAGAGAGAGAGAGAGAGAGAGAGAGAGAGAGAGAGAGAGAGAGAGAGAGAGAGAGAGAGAGAGTCCAGAAATTCATCCCCTGCCTTTCAGAGTGATGTGGGTTTATAAAGTATACAGTTTTGGATATTGAAAAAGTGGTGGCCGTTAAAAAAGGAATATTTGAATGGTGTATCGATATTGTGTTGTGAGTGGCAGAGATAACATAAAATAAAGGTGTATGAACTTCACATTAATTTTGACATTAATATTTCTGTGCTCTAGAAGTATCTGATTACAATTTACGAGTATCCGCTTTTTAATTAAATGAGTCAACTGGAAAGCAAGGCTGCAACATTTTTAGACGCTCAGCATTAAAATAGTCACAAATCTCTCATCCATATCAACTTACAATTTTACATCAAAGTTATTTCAGATCCATTAATAAGTTTGAAAATATCGTCTATGTCAAGCTATATTATTTATCACGTTCCTCCCACTTCGAAAAAAAACCTTGGTCTATATTTGTCATGCTAGGAAATACGCATAACCAAAACTCATTTCCACAATATTAAATAAGATGTATCATCAGTTACTCACTCACCCTAAAAAACATCGTAATAATATTCTTAACACATATCGTTCCTTGAAAACTCCTCAATTTATAAAGTCCTAAACGTAATCAAAACCAAAGTTAAAATCCTTCCCGAGCACTCAGGACTCTCACGACTCCCACGTATAAACTTGCACAGTGCTGGCCAAGTCCCCGGCGCCTCGTGGCGTGACATTACGGCCCGGAATATTACGTTTCATTGCGAGTAAAGTGAAAATCAAGGTTAATTGAGTTCACCACCAGCGCTAAACAACCGGCGTGACACGTGCACCAGAAAAGCACGCGCTGATTTGCATTAGAAAGCATTGCACGTATTTTAAGGCTGAAGGATGAAGCAATTGCTGGTCTGTGAGCAAAAGAGAAGCGTGTAATTGTGAAGCAGTAAAAGGTGAGTGTTATATTACTTGAAATGTAAGTAATACAGTGCTTGTGATGTTCATTCCTGTTTACAAATAAGAGGTAGATTTGTGTGTGTGTGTGTGTGTGTGTGTCTGTGTGTGTTTTGAATTTTGTTTCTGTTTAGTATTGTTATTTTTGTTTTTATTCTTGTCCTTTTCTTCTCCTTTGCAAGCTTTTCTATTGTTATATCCTTTCCCCTCTTGATTTTTAAGTGTGTGTGTGTGTGTGTGTGTGTGTGTGTGTGTGTGTGTGTGTGTGTGTGTGTGTGTGTGTGTGTGTGTGTGTGTGTGTGTTTCAGCATATTCTCCATTGTTCTAGTTATGTTTTTATGATTATCCTTGAGAGAGAGAGAGAGAGAGAGAGAGAGAGAGAGAGAGAGAGAGAGAGAGAGAGAGAGAGAGAGAGAGAGAGAGAGAGAGAGAGAGAGAGAGCACACCACCACCACCATCAGTCACCACCAGTCACCGCGCAGCCAGGCATCGCGGAGCCAGTACGAGCGTCGCATAAAAACGGGTGTTGTTGATTGGCTTAGAATGGTTATTGGTGCTGTCATTGTGAAATATTGTTTGTGTAATTGTTAGGCGAACCATTGTGCTGATCAAACTCTGTCTCCTCCTCCTCCTCCTCCTCCTCCTCCTCCTCCTCCTCCTCCTCCTCCTCCTCCACTTATCTGACTCTCTTTTTCAGTTTGGAATTCTTGTATTTTTCGTCTTTTTTATATTGAGTATTTGTTGGGTCCCTTCCTCTGTCTCTATCTTCCTCTTTCTCTTTATTTTCCTCCTTTTTTTCATTTAAAGACTGTTTATTGGGTCTCTCTCTCTGTCTGTGTCTTTATTTGTAGTAAATCCTCTCTCTCTCTCTCTCTCTCTCTCTCTCTCTCTCTCTCTCTCTCTCTCTCTCTCTCTCTCTCTCTCTCTCTCTCTCTCTCTCTCTCTCTCTCTCTCTCTCTCTCTCTCTCTCTCCTTCAACCATTAGTCTAGCCATATTTGAATGAAAGAGAAATTTCCTCGAAAGATGATTTTTACTTAGCCTTTCTTCGTATTCCTATTTTAGTGTTTGGAAATCATAAAACAGTAAGATTATTTTAAATAGAGTTGATATAGATGAACCTTGACGTCTGTGCCGAGCTAAAGAGATAGGTATGTAATTTTCAAAGGTATTTTATTCTTTAAGTTTTTTTCGAGTTTGCTAACAAAAAAAAAAAAATCGTAGTTTTATACTAGTTTTAGTGTCGAGAGAGAGAGAGAGAGAGAGAGAGAGAGAGAGAGAGAGAGAGAGAGAGAGAGAGAGAGAGAGAGAGAGAGAGAGAGAGGTTGTAGTCCTGTCTTGTAAGTGGATGCCGTTGCTTGTCTCTAATTTAAACTTTCTTCCTCATTTCTGTGTCCTCCTCCTCCTCCTCCTCCTCCTCCTCCTCCTCCTCCTCCTCCTCCTCCTCCTCCTCCTCCTCCTCCTCCTCCTCCTCCTCTACTCAGCACGCCGCCACACTTATCTTTTTTTTTTTTTTCCTCCTTATCTTTTTTTCCACTTCCTCTTGTTTCCCGGTAACCTTCCTCCCGACTGTCACCGCTTCATTATTTATGTTTCCCCTTCCTCTTCTGTATTTTCCTATCTTTTTTCCTTTTTTTTTTTGTGTGTGTGTGTGTCGTGTTGGTTGTAGGTGTCTTTCTCTTCTATCGTTACCATCATCATAATCTTCATCTTCTTCATCTTCCTCCTCCTCCTCTTCCTCCTTCTTCTTCTTCTTCTTCTTCTCCTTCTCCTTCTCCTTCTCCTTCTCCGTCTCCTCCTTCTTCTCCTTCTCCTTCTCCTTCTCCTTCTCCTTCTCCTCCTCCTCCTCCTCCTCCTCCTCCTCCTCCTCCTCCTCCTCCTCCTCCTCCTCCTCCTCCTCCTCCTCCTCCTCCTCCTCCTCCTCCTCGTCTTCCTTTTAACAAAATGAAGATTTAAGTAACGTTTATTAATGGATTTTAACGACGTGTAAAATCTAGATGGAGAGGTTATCCTCCTCCTCCTCCTCCTCCTCCTCCTCCTCCTCCTCCTCCTCCTCCAAACGCTAATCCTCCTCCTCCTGCACTCCTTTCTTCTTCCATCCTTATAAAAATGAAGAGGGAAGAATGAACTAATCTGAAGAAAACTTGTTTTTCATAAGCATTCAGAGAGAGAGAGAGAGAGAGAGAGAGAGAGAGAGAGAGAGAGAGAGAGAGAGAGAGAGTAATTTGTTTTTTTCTATTTTTCCGATTAATGTTTTACTTGCATTTTTTCGTCCCCAAACAGAAATATATTTATTTATTCAATGCTTACTCATTTCTTATTTATCCTTATTTTTTATTTTTACTTCACATAATAACGTTTTGAAAAAAAAAAGTGTAGCATGTTTTTGGGGGTTATTGATGATGACTGAGTTTTATGTATTCATTTATTCATTTTTTGTTTTTGTTTTGTTATCTTTTTTATCACGCATTTCTTCATCTACACCCATTATATCATGTTCTACTCTATTCCCATCGTTTATTCTACTTATCTAATATTTCCTGTTATTATCTACACTACCTTGTTATTATAGTTTTCTCTTTTCCTCAATTCATCATAAATTTGTGTACCTGTTCCGTCATTTTGCTCCTTATTCCCATCATTTATTCAACTTGTCTACTATTTCCTCTTTTACTCTCTATCTGTATATTCAGTCATTTAAGTTGAATATATGCTTTATTTATTGATCTATTTCCTTCTTCGTTCTATTTTTGGAAGAAGAAAATAGATGCATAATGTTAGGAGAGGAAAAATAAAGAGAATAATATCAAGACCAAGATTATAAGGAGGAGGAAGAGGAAGGATCAGGCAATTAGAGGCAAGGAAAAAGTGTTTGAAGGGGAGTGATGACAAAATGAGGGTTGAAGAAGATGGAAATGCAGGAGGAGGAGGAAGAGGAAGAGGAAGAGGAAGGGGGAGAGGTAGAAGAAGGAGGAGGAGGAGGAGTAGGAGGAGGAGGACTCAGGAAACAAGGAAACTATTCTGTCAAGGAAAGAATACAAGTCGTGAAAGAAACTTGAAGGACCAAAAGTATTGAAACATATTTTATTGTACGAAAAGGAACCATAAATAAAGACAATAGAAATGATAATAGCTACTGAGAATTAAAACGTAAGAAAACCTCTAATAAAAAGAAAAATAATAATAATAACAAACGCGTACTGTGAAAGAAATAAAGAATAACATGAAATTTAAACGAGAAAAAAAATGATAAAAATAAAATTCATCAATACCTAAATAACAATAGTAATAATAATAATAATAATAATAATAATAATAATAATAATAATAATAATAATAATAATAATAATAATAAAGAATAACATGAGATTCCCTGACGAGGACTGGAAGTAAGGAAGAAAAACGTTGAGTCAATAATATAAGATGAGATGATATTACATAATTAAATGAGACGGAGAGAATAGGAGGGAGTGAGGGAAGGGAGGGAGGAGGAAGTATAAAGACAGGTGTGAATGGAGTAGCAGTGGGGGGAAGAGGAGGAGGAGGAGGAGGAGGAGGGAGCGGTAATGGTGCTTGCTCGACCAATATTGTTTCAGTGATGAACCCACAAACTGAATTTACTTTTCTCTAACACACGTGATTTAATTTTCACCAGACGCTAATGGCTCTGAAAATTATTGCCGGGGTACGATCTCAACAGAGGCGAAAGGGCTGTTGGGGGGAGGGGGGATGACACATAATAAAAAAAAGTAAATCAAGAAGGACAATTCACTCCATGATTTAAATTTCTCTCAACACAACATCCCTATAAGAGTAAAGAAAAGTTGTTAAAGTGATGCAGTCCTCACAGGGCGTACAGCACAGAGGGAATTCAGACGCAAACAACAAAATAATCATGAAAAAAATACATTCCATGATTTAAATTTCCATCATCGAACATTCCCATAAAAAAAAAAGAAAAAAAAAACGCTATTGAAGTGGTACAATCTTAAGAGGCAGCAGGGCATACAGAACTAAGACACCTAACAAAACAGAAAACACACACACACACACACACACACACGACCTTTCTGTGTGTGTGTGTGTGTGTGTGTGGAGCGGGGGTCCAAAAATTCTCTCTCTCTCTCTCTCTCTCTCTCTCTCTCTCTCTCTCTCTCTCTCTCTCTCTCTCTCTCTCTCTCTCTCTCTCTCTCTCTCTCTCTCTCTCTCTCTCTCTCTCTCTCTCTCTCTCTCTCTCTGTCCATCCTCCCCTCCCCGTGTGTAATGTTATTGGAATTCTGGCCTGTATGTTGACCTTCCCTGGAGGCTGATGGAAATAATGTCTTTTTTAATTGTAGAAACTTGTCTCTGGTTCTTGTTAGGACGCTTCAAGTGGTGGTGGTTGTGGTGGTGGTTGTGGTGGTTGTGACTGGTGGGTGTGAAAATTGTGGTGGAAATTGGTAGTGGTTGTGGTGGCGAGTGGTGATGATTGTGGTGGTGATTGTGGTAGTTGTGGTTGGTGGGTGTGGAGATTGTGATGGTGAGTGTTGGTGTCTGGTGGTGGTTGTTCACGTCAAACTGTTTCTTTTCTTTTCCCTCCTTTTCCTCTTCTTTCTGTCTCTACTCCTCTCCCTCCTATTTTCTTATTCTTCATGTCTTTCTTTTCCTTATCCTCATTGTCTTGTTTCTTCTTTTTTTTTTCTGCACGTATCTCATTCCCCTTTTTTTCTTTCTCCTCTTTACTTTTTCTGCCTCCTTTTTTTCGTCTTTTTATCCTCATCTTCCTGTCTCTCTTCTTCACGTTTCTTATTCTTCTCTCTTCTTCCTCCTCTTACCAGTTTTTCTTCTTATTCTCTTGCTGTGTATTTTCCTCCTATCACTTATTGTTTCTCTTCTTCACATTCCTCTCTCTTTTCCTGCTCCTCCTCTTCTTTCCTTTTTCTTTTTTACTTTCTGCTCCTCCGTATTCCTCTCTTTAAATATCTTCCTTTAAGTCCTCCTCCTCCTCCTCCTCCTCCTCCTCCTCCTCCTCCTCCTCCTCCTCCTCCTCCTCCTCCTCCTCCTCCTCCTCCTCCTCCTCTTCCTCCTTCTGCTCCACTTCTTCGTCCCAATAACAATAATGATTTTTCTTGTCCTTTCAGCGCTTACTAAATATTTTTCAATGAACTGTTACACACGTCATTAATCACCAAATAAGAATGTCCCCTGAAATAATAACACGCCTCTTCGGGGAACATGATTTTTTTATGTACTGATTTGGCTCTACGGGAAGAAGAAAAGGGAAGGTTGAAATTGAAAAGACTCGCTAGGAAAAAAAATAAGGCACAAGGGACAGAGAGAGAGAGAGAGAGAGAGAGAGAGAGAGAGAGAGAGAGAGAGAGAGAGAGAGAGAGAGAGAGAGAGAGAGAGAGAGAGCAAACGAGATAGGAATTCAGTACAGGAGAAATAAAGAAAGAAGAAAGAGGGCAAGGAGAAGAATTAAAGAAAAAATAGAAGGATAACGGAAAGTGAAGAAGGGCAGGAAAGTAAAGTGGGGTTAACGAAAGCTGGCATGGGGGATGAAAAGGTGAAGATATGAGGGGGGATGGGGAGGATAAGGGTAAGAGAGACTCTGCTTGGGTCTGAATGGAAAGAGGTGGGCTGTAGAGAGAGAGAGAGAGAGAGAGAGAGAGAGAGAGAGAGAGAGAGAGAGAGAGAGAGAGAGAGAGAGATTCTATGAAGAAGATATGTTAAGACGTGTGTGTGTGTGTGTGTGTGTGTGTGTGTGTGTGTTATCAGGAACTGATAAATGAAAATATCGCCTTTCTACTTAGTATCGTCATTCGTGAATTCTTTTTTACTTTATACTCCTCTGTATTCCTCTCTTTAAATATCTTCCTTTAAGTTTTCCTCCTCCTCCTCCTCCTCCTCCTCCTCCTCCTCCTCCTCCTCCTCCTCCTCCTCCTCCTCCTCCTCCTCCTCCTCCTCCTCCTCCTCCTCCTCCTCCTCCTCCTCCTCCCAATACCCACTTAGACTGTCTCCTTCCCTCAGCTCACTCAATAATGAAACAAATATTTTTTTTAAGTTTTCCTCTTGCAAAACTCGCTTTCACCAATACTGCTAAGCATGAGAAAGCTCTTTAGTAAGTCATTGTTCTCATTTTATTATTAGATTGTATTTATTTTACATAGCTTTGTGTTCTTGCGGTCGTTGTATGTTCAATCTACTGCCTCGTCTCTCCCCGTTACTCTTTTTGTCGCTGTGCACTTTTTCTGTCCATTAATTGTGTTATCAAGTGCAGCATTATACTGTATTAAATTTTCTCTTGTACGTGGTATTTCCTAATGATATAATTCTATTCTCTTCGCTGCTATTGATCAAACACTTTCTATTCTTGTACCATTGTTTTCTGTGAAATATCAGAGTAGTGATCGTAGTTCTCTTCGATGTGGTATTTTATTTGTAATCTCCGTCGTATTCTTTTATCTCATATTGATCATACCTGCTCGTTGCTACTGACCAATCGCTTTTTATTCTTGTATCGTCGTTTTCTTTCAAATCTGAGAGCAACCCTCGTGTTTCTCTCACACGTGCCGTTTTATTTTTTTCTTTCTTTTTAATATTCGTCGTATCCTGGTATTATATTGACCAGACTCTACGTTCCTGTTGATCAGACATTCTATTCTCGTGTTGTCATTTTCTTTTGAAATTTTTAGAGCAATTGTCATATCCACCTCGAACGTGGTACCTTTTTGTATATCTGTCGTGTTGTGTTATTACATTGATCGTTCTTTGCGTTCCGTTTATCTTGTACTCTTGTGTTGTCCTTCCCTTCCAAACATCTTAGAGTAACGGTCATATTGCTCGTGTTCTGTTGTCCTACTTTGATCAAACTTTTTCTTTAGTTCTTTTATTGTCATTTTCCTGCTGCAGTCGTGATTGCTCATAATTAAATAATCCTAGTCTTTTCCTTCCAGTTAATTAAACACTTTTTATTCTTGTATCAATTTCTCTTGGATGCGGTACTTTTTTTTCATATCCATTGTGTTCATTTATAATAGTGAGCAGATATTCATTCCCATCCTTTTGTTGCAATTTAGTAGCGGTCGTGGCTTTCTATTGAAGTAATCCTATTTTTATTTAATTTTCTTCCACATCTCTTAAAGCAGTCATCATATTTCAGCCTATCCTATTCTGTTATCTCGTATTGACCACACATTTTTAGTGCTTCTATTGTTAGTCTCCTGCAGTAGTGGTCCTGATTTCCTAATGAAGTTATCCTGTTTTTTTTTTTTTTTTTTTGTATGATTTTCCTCCACACCTCTTTAAAAGTCATAATATTTCTGTCTCTCCAGTTCTGTTGTCTTATTTTGATTTAATTTTTTCAGTTCATTTTTTGTTGTCAGTTTCCTTTAGTAGTGGTTATGGTTTCCTAATGATCTTATTTTTGCATAATTTTCATTCCGGTTCTTAAAAAACACTCGTATTTCTTTTTATCCTATTCTGCTATCTTATATTAGTCACACTTTCAGTATTTTATTGTAATTTTCTTTCTTCTGCAGTAGTGGTCATGATTTCTTAATAAAGTATTCATATTTATATATAGTTTTCCTCCACACCTCTTAATTAAAACAATCATATTTCAGTCTATACTAATCTGCTATCTCATATTGACCACACTTTTTAGTCCTTTTATTGTGTTCCCTTCAGTAGTGGTTATGGTTTCCTAATGATTCTATAATTTTTGATAATTTTCTTTCATTATATTTCTATCTATCTTATTTTACTGTGTATATTGATAACATTTTTCCCCAGTCCCTCTATTGTCATTTTCTTCATCCAGCAGTAGTGGTCTTGATTTCCCAATGAAGTAATCTTATTTTTGCATAGTTGTCCCCCATTCCTTAATTAAAATAGTCATCAGTCATCATAATTCTATTAATCATATTCTACTATCTTGATCACACTTTTTCAGTATTTTTATTGTATTTTTTTTTCTGCAGTAGTGATCCAGATTTCCAAATGAAGTAATTCTATTTTTTGCATAATCTTCGTATATACCTCGTAATTAAAACAGCCATCATATTTTTATTAATCCTACTCTGCTATCTCGTATTGATCACACTTCAGCACTTTCATATCAGTCTCCTTCAGTAGCGGTCCTGATTACAGCCCTCGCCTGCTGCTGTAGTGCTCCTGTTGTACTGCTTTCATTACGTGCAGTGTGTTCAGTGTTCAAGGAGCAGCGGGGGGCGGGGCGGTGGTCTGCCTGGCTTACCCTCGCTCCTGCTGGCTCTTGAGTGTTGGGACGTGAAAGGTATCGAGTATTGAGCGTCTAGAATTGGATCCCATTCAGTCTGGGGTTCGTAATACAGTATATAGCTAATGTGTTTTTTTTTCTTCTTTTTTTGACTTTTTGTTTATTTATTTATTTTTGTTCTATTTTGTTTTGTTAGTTTTGTCAGTGTGTGTGTGTGTGTGTGTGTGTGTGTGTGTGTGTGTGTGTGTGTTTTCTTTTTCATGTTCGTTATTTTTATTTTGCCTTTTTTTTGTTTCCCTCTTACTAGTTTTCTTGATATTTAGTGTGTTAGCCTTTTATATATTGGTGTGTGTGTGTGTGTGTGTGTGTGTGTGTGTGTGTGTGTGTGTGTGTGTGTGTGTGTGACGCTCATTCTACTTACTTCAGTTATGTTTAGTTCAGTTAATTTAAGTTCAGATGACTTCAGTAATAACTCACAGCCAACCATCATGCTGGTTAGTCAGGCAGGTTAGGTTAGTGTAGGTGACGTGTAGCCTTCGTGGGACGTGGGAGTGTTAATACTTTGTATATCTTGAGGTAGGTTGAGTCAAGTTAGGTTAGGTTAGGTGACGTGCAAGTCTCAGGGGACGTGGGAGTGTTAATATCACCACCACGTCACGTATTTCCCAGCGGGCTGTACCAATACTTCTCTATATATCTCCAGTTATCGCCTCCTTCCTCTCGGTGTCCATTACAGCACCGCGGCGGCCCTTTTATCATCTTTTATTTTGAGCTGTGCCACTCCATCACCTCTCAGCAAAACCACTGCTACCACCACTACCACTAGTGCTGCCACCACTACTACCACCACCGTTACCAATACTGCCACCACCACCACCGCTACTACTACTACTACTACTACTTATACTGCTGCTGCTGCTGCTGCTAGTACTACTACTACTGTTGCTACGACTGCTGCAGCTACTACTACTGCTGCTGCTGCTGCTGCTGCTGCTGCTGCTGCTGCTGCTGCTGCTGCTGCTGCCACGACCATAATTGCAGGCTTTTCACCACCATACGACACCACAATTAGCAATTCTCTTAACTTTATATATATATATATATATATATAATATATATATATATATATATATATATATATATATATATATATATATATATATATATATATATATATATATATATATATATATATCAAACTACTATATTGTATTTTCAACGTCACATTTCACGATAACAATGGACACTTCTATATAACACCATTATCTTCACCACACACCACCACTACAACCATTACTTATGACCATCACCTTTTCCACCAACTTCTATTACCACTTTAACAATTACTATAACTTATGTCCTCTAAACTTCCTTTTTGCAATTATCTAAATTTCTGTATATACACGTATTTATAGTGTCCTCTCTCACCCTCATTGCTACTACTTCTCTCTTGCTTTATCTTCCTCTCAAAGTAAAATCTTTAGTATTCTCTCTCATCTCCTCCAGTATCCTTCATCGTTTTCCCTGCCACTTCTTCCACTATGCTTTCTTATCCTGCATACGTCTCTTCTCTACCATCCTTCGTTCTTTTCCTTACGACTATATCTTTTCCTGTTCTCATTCTCTGCAACTCCCTGCTTCTTTATTTCTTCCTGCCTGTGACTTAAACTCCCTCAAGAGGGAGGTTTCTTGACACCGCTCTGTAATTTCTGGACTTGCTCTTTCAGACTGCTTAATTAAGTGACTGGCGACTTCATTGGGTCTTTTTTTTTTTATTTAAGTTTTGTTGTCCTAAGTCAGAAACCCTCTTCCAAAATTCCCATTCTTATTTCTTATGTCTCATTCTTGCTCTCGTATTTTTATTCTGTTCTTTCGTCATTTTTCTACTCTCTCTCTCTCTCTCTCTCTCTCTCTCTCTCTCTCTCTCTCTCTCTCTCTCTCTCTCTCTCTCTCTCTCTCTCTCTCTCTCTCTCTCTCTCTCTCCTCTCCTTTCCTGTTCCTTCTCTCCTACTTGTTTTTTTTCCCATTCTCTTTACATTTTCTTTCTCATCGTCTTTTTCCCAGACTCTTGCATCCTGTTTTCTCTCTCACATTCCTTCCTTCATTCTTGCTTTTCCTCTCTGTATCTCACTCTCTCTTCTCTCTCCTGCCTTAGATATTGAAGTTCCGACACATTTTTTTTTCACTTTGAACGAAACTTGTGCAATAGATCACGAAGTTAAGATGGATGTGATCAACCTTGAAGGGAGGGAGAGGGAGGGAGGGAGGGAGGGAGGGAGGGAGGGAGAGGGAGAGATGGGGGGAGGGAAGGAGAGGGACAGATGGGGGAAGAGAGGGAGGGAGAGGGAGAGATGGGGGGAAGGAGGGAGAGGGGGAGATGGGGGGAGAGAGAGGGAGGGCGAGGGAGAGATTTGGGGAGATTGAGGGTAGGGAGAGGGAGAGATGGGGGAGAGAGAGGGTGGGAGAAGGAGAGATGGGGGAGAGAGAGGGTGGGAGAAGGAGAGATGGGGGAGAGAGAGAGAGGGAGGGAGAGAGAGAGAGAGAGAGAGAGAGAGAGAGAGAGAGAGAGAGAGAGAGAGAGAGAGAGAGAGAGAGAGAGAGATGGGAGGAGAGAGAGGGGAGGGAGAGGGAGAGATGGGGGAGAGAGAGGGAGAGATGGGGGAGAGAGAGGGAGAGATGGGAGGGAGAGGGAGGGAGAGAGAGGGAGAGAGAGAGAGTGAGAGTTAGAGAGAGAGAGTTAGTGAGAGCTATAAAGAGTGAGAGTTACAGAAAGAGAGTGAGAGTTACATAAAGAGAGAGAGAGAGAGAGAGAGAGAGAGAGAGAGAGAGAGAGAGAGAGAGAGAGAGAGAGAGAGAGAAGGCCATCGGGAGAAATTGATGAGAGGATAGAATGAGAGAGAGAGAGAGAGAGAGAGAGAGAGAGAGAGAGAGAGAGAGAGAGAGAGAGAGAGAGAGAGAGAGAGAGAGAGAGAGAGAGAGGCCATCCTGAGAAATTGATGAGAGGATAGAATGAAGAAAGGAGAGAGAGAGAGAGAGAGAGAGAGAGAGAGAGAGAGAGAGAGAGAGAGAGAGAGAGAGAGAGAGAGAGAGAGAGAGAGAGAGAGAGTACCTGTTTGGTCGTTAATTACATGTAGTTAGCGATTAACTCACTACCCATATGTAAAATTAATTAAGTTTGCGAGCGGTTCATAAAAGGGCCGCCACCAATTAGAGGAAGCCAGCTGTGGTTCTGCCGGAAAACACCGAATGATTTGAACCTTTGCTGTGGCCTCGGTTCCCTTGGTTCTCTCGGTTCTTTCCCCGTAAAGTGAGGTTTGTTTGTACCGGGTTAGTTTTTTTTCTCCTAAATCTCAGTTGGATGAAAAGTAAATGGAAAGTTGAATATTCTTGGAACTTTTTTTTTATATAATTTTGTATCGCTTGTCTTTGATGCGGTTCCTCCCCAATAAAGTGATGTTTGTTGCTATGGGTTCAAATTTTTCACCTCGCTGTGATAAAGAGTAGACACGAAGTGATCTATTTATATGAGTTTTTTTTTGTGTCGCTTTGTATTGGTGGTGGTGTTTCTCTCCAGCACGTTGTTTGGTTTCTTCCGTTGTTAGTAAATGGTAATGTCTCCGGAAAACATATCTGAAACAAATAAACTAACAAATAACAGACACAATAATAGTAAAATATTTATATGATTAGTCTTTACAGTCAAATATTGTACATTGTCTTTCCGAACTTAGCAGAGCAGTGCCAAAACAAGCCAGAGAAATACGACACACTTGAGACAGAGGGAGTCGTGACAGAGAAAAGACAGTTGTGACCACGCAGAGCCAAGTGGAAAGGCAGACATGGTACAGAGACAAGAGGAGGGTTGTTGGCAGCTTTGATGTGCCTTGTGTTCTTTCTCTTCACTTTGATGCATTTTATCTCATTTCTGCCCTGGGAGTGTTTCAAAGATGCCGCTGTGTTGCGTGTGACGAGAAGGTGTGTTGGCTTTGTTAGCTGGGACTGAGTGAGTGAGTGTTGCTGTTGTTTTAACTTTTTTTTTATTCATAGTTTTCTTGTGTGTGTAAGAAGGGCAATAAAAATGACTGAAAAAAAGGCCCACTGGAAAAAAAGAAGACAGTTGAATTATTATTATTATTAGTAGTAGTGGTGGTGGCAATAGTGAAGTGTGTGTGTGTGTGTGTGTAGTAACGTTAATTATGCTGTCGATCTATTGTTCTCTTTCAACCCGTGTGAGAAGAATTATGGATTTCAAGCCCCTTCTCTTCCTCCTCCTCGTCTTATCCTGCTTCCCTTACTTGTTCTCCCTCATCTCCCCTATTTTTACCTCCTTATCCTCTCACTAATCTCCTTCCCTCTGTCGCTCCCTCACTTCATTCCTTCATTCATCTGCTCCTCTCACCTCTTCCTCTTAAGCTCTCTTTCTTCTCCCTTCACCCTCTTCTCTCTCTAGTTAATCTCTCTCTCTCTCTCTCTCTCTCTCTCTCTCTCTCTCTCTCTCTCTCTCTCTCTCTCTCTCTCTCTCTCTCTCTCTCTCTCTCTCTCTCTCTCTCTCTCTCTCTCTCTCGTCCTCCTCCTCCTCCTCCTCCTCCTCCTCCTCCTCCTCCTCCTCCTCCTCCTCCTCCCTCTTTCTTTCTCAAATCTATTTTTCCTCCACCTCCTCCTCCTCCTCAGGTGTGTCTTCCTCCCAAGGCTTGAGGTGATTGACAGGTAAGATTGAGCACCTGGATCAATTTCCATGTCTTATACACTTGTCAATTGTACGTAATCAATTCTTTCCTTCCTTGTCCTTCTCCTTTCTCCTCCTTAATGTCCCCTCATCTTCCTCTTCCTTTTCCTCCTCCTCCTCTCTCTCCTTCTCTCTCTACTCCAACTCCTCCTATTATCCCGTGTTCCTCATTCCTGCTCGGTTTATCTCTCCTCTTATTTCTTTATTGCCTCTCCTCCTTCCTCCCTTCGTTCCTTCCTTCCTCCGCTTTCTAATGTCTTGTCGTCTTTCTCCTCTTCTCTCTTTCTATCTCTTTCTTGTCTTTTCTTTCTTGTCTTTTTTCTTTACTTCATCTACGCTCCAGGTTTCTCCTTTTGTTTTTCTCTCCTTGTCTGCGTTTTATTTCTTTCTGTCGTCTTCTGTGATCTCTCTCTCTCTCTCTCTCTCTCTCTCTCTCTCTCTCTCTCTCTCTCTCTCTCTCTCTCTCTCTCTCTCTCTCTCTCTCTCTCTCTCTCTCTCTCTCTCTCTCTCTCTCTCTCTCTCTCTCTCTCTCTCTCTCTCTCTCTCTGTGTGTGTGTGTGTGTTATTTGTTCTCGTTGTCATTATCATTTTTTTTTTATGTATTTTGTGTCCTCTTTCTGTTCTTTTCTTCCTTCTCCTTGATCATTCTCTCTCTCTCTCTCTTTCTCTTTCTCTTCCTACTTAATCATTATTGTGTATTCAGTCTTGTTTCCCCTTCTTTTTCATTTGCTTTTGTTTTCCTTTTTATGTTAACGTGTTCCAATTCCTCCTCCTCCTCCTCCTCCTCCTCCTCCTCCTCCTCCTCCTCCTCCTCCTCCTCCTCCTCCTCCTCCTCCTCCTCCTCCTCCTCCACGCGTGTCGTAGGTCAGTGGACCAAATTTTCCATCAGCCTCTTTTATTTACATGATTTTTCCTTACAGTTTATGGTAAATGACACGGCAACCTCCTCCTCCTCCTCCTCCTCCTAATTCTCCTCCCTCCCAAAGGTCGATCGCAATCACCGTTACTCCCCAAATCATCACCACCCGCTTCATTATTTTCCTTTAAGTATGTGACCGGCACGCCACCACCACCACCACCACCACCACCACCACCACCACCACCACCACCACCACCACCACCACCACCACCACCACTTCAATAACGTTTCCTCCCACATCCCCACAACGAACAGGAGAGTAATAATAATTTTTCTTGTTTCTCCTCCTCCTCCTCCTCCTCCTCCTCCTCCTCCTCCTCCTCCTTTTCGTCCTCCTCCTCCCAAACAGCATTAGTAAGGATCTTTAGATTTGTTGCCGTTTTGTTTTCCTTTGTACTTCTCTTCTTCCTCGTCTTCCTTGCCGTCTTCTTCCTCTTCCCCGTCCTTTTCATTATTTTCTTACCAGCAATACCACAACATAAAGTCTTCCTTCACCAGCT
>NC_087176.1:6440000-6452500 GCF_035594125.1 Scylla paramamosain
CACACACACACACACACACACACACACACACTTCCCTTTTTCTTCCGTCTCACATTCGTGCAGTCCTCCTCCTCCTCCTCCTCCTCCTCCTCCTCCTCCTGCTTTTTTTCTTACCTAATTCTTCTTCTCTGCCTTGTTCTTATTTTTCATATCAGTTATATTGCAACTTTGTTTATTCTTTGTGTTCTTTTTCTTGTCTTCTTGTATTTCGTATCCTCTTTATGTCCTCCCCATTTGTTGCTATTCCACTTCATCCTCCTCCTCTTTCCTCTCTTGTCAACCTTCTTATATTTTCTTGCAATATTTTTTTCCCTTTTTTTATTCTCTCGTATACCCTCTTTCGCATCTCTTCTTCTTTCCTTCTTCTCACAAGTTTTCCTAAGTTTTCCAATAATATGTCTCCACCTTTGTTCCTCTTTTGCAATCATTCCTCGTGTAATATTTTTTTTCTATTTCTTTTGGGTGTTTTCTTTTCCCCTTTTTTCTCTTCTTGTGTTTGATATTTGTTTTTTTTTTCTTTTTTGTTTCTTAGTTTGTAAATATTCTTCAGGTTTGTTTTATTTTTAATGTTTTTTTTCAATTTTTTTTTGTTTGTAACGTTTTTCTGTTTTCATTTGTTTCTATTAGTTTTTTTTTAATATTTCGTATCCTTTTTTTGTTTAATTTTTTTTTTGTTTAAATAATTCTTCACTTCTACATTTTAATATTAGTTTAATTCTTTTGTTCCAGATTCGCTGGTAACGTTTTCCTCTCCTTTTCTTTTCTCTCGGTTCTGTTTTGCATGCATCATATTTCATTCTTTGTTTATTATTCTTTAGCAATTTTTCTTAATTTTTTAAGCTTTTATATTTCATTTCCTCGATTTTCTCATTTCTTTTTTGTATTCTTTACTTTTGCCTGTTTTTTTCTCCTTTGTATCTTAAATATTTCGTCTTTTCTTTATTATCCTCAGGTTTTTTGTAATTATTCTTCACTTTCTTTACAGTTTTAATCTTCTATTTCTGTTATTTCCTGGATTTTTCTCACTTTCCTGTGTTCGTTTCTTGAATATCTTACCTTTTGTTTATTACCGTCTGGTTTTGTAATTATTCTCCACTTTTCTCATTTTTTAGCTTCCATGTGGAGAATTTTCTGAAAATTTTACACGTTTTCCTTTTTCCTTTTGTCTCCCTCCGTATCTTTGATATTTACAGTTTTGTTTAACTTCCCCGAGTTTGCAATGATTTTTAATTTTTGTTTTTACCTCGCACCATTAAAATGTTTCTTCTTTTTCGTTTATTTTATCATGCACCTCCCTAGCAAATCTTTCTTTTCCGCCGTTTCATCATATACGTCTTTTTCTTTCTCTCTTTTTCCCTTCAACTCATTTATAATTCTTCGTTTGTTTTTTGTATTTTGTTCCCAATCTAATAATTTTCCCTTTCATTCATTTCATCCTTCCTATTTCTTATAATTCTTCCTGTATTTATTCTTTCGCCCCCTCTGGTTTTTTTTTATTCCACTTTACTTTACACCTTTGTAATATTTCTTTATTTTACTTGTCTTTCTCTCTTCTCACTTCAGTAATATTTCTTTCTCTGCTTTACTCCACTTGCCTCTTATTCTTTTTCTTTTAGTTTTGCCATGTCTAATATTTACTTCTTTTTCTTCTGTTTTCCCTTTTTCCTCTGTTTTCTTCTCTTCAGCTCTTTCTTTTTATCTCTTTTTTCCTTATACTTCCCTTCCACCTCTTTTTTCCCTCCCTTTTCTCTCAATATGTCTTATTCCCTCTTTTCCTTTCTTCTTTCCTCCGTAGTAATATTTCTTTTTCTCTGTTTTTCCTCCACCTCTCTATTTTTTTCACCTCTGTCATTTTCCACCTGTCTTTTTTCCTCCAGTTTCTTTCACCTGGATTTTGCTCCATTTGTGTATTCCTTCTTTTATTTCTTTATTTCTTTATTATTCCTTTCTTTTTTTCTTTCCACCTTCATTATTTTGATTATCTTTTTTTTGTCATCCTGTCTATTCTTCCTTATTTTCTTTGTATTTTCCTTCACCTCTCTATTCATTTTTCATTTGTCTTCTCCTTCAGCTTCCAATTATTCCTCCTTTCCGTCTATTTTCCCTCCACTTCCCTAATTCGTTGTTTTTTCTCTGCCATCTTGTCTATTTCTTCTTTTCCCTCCATCTCCTTATTTCTTTTTCCTTTCTTCCTCTTCACCTGTCTGTTCTTCCTTTTTTTCCTCCTCCTCCTTACTTTTTTTCTAATTTATCTTCCACTATCTATTCCTCCCTCTTTTTCCTCTACTTTCCTCTCTAGTTTCACCTGCTTTATATTTCTTTTTCCTCTTAATTTCCCTGTAATATTCGTTCTTTTCCATATTTCCCTGTCTATTCTTCTTTTCTCGCTGCTTTCCTCCCTATTCACGAGGAGGCGACAGGGATGGATGAGGTAGCGAGGTTCATTCATCCTACCTTCCTTCTTCGCTTCATTAATTACAGGTGATTGCTGGCCTGATGGATACCTGGCCTTTGTGATCGCCCCAACTTACCTGCGTGTTGGTAATGCATTCTTTGATCCAGCCTTGGTGAATGCACTGGGGTTCATTCAGGATTGTTTGTGTGTGTGGGTGTGTGGGTGGGTGGATGGGTGTGTGTGTGGATTGAGAGAAAGGAAGGAAAAGATGACGATAGGAAAAGAATAAAGAGAGCATAAAAAGATCAGTAAAAAAAAAAAGTAAAAAAAAAAACACACAATATACAAACTGCATAGCAAGATCAAGTACTAAAAGGAATGATATATTAAAACACCCCACAGTAAACTACATATGAGACAACAGGAAAGAAACAACACAAGCTTTCTCCCCGTCAACCTCTCCATTCACATAGAAAAACAAACAGGGAATAAAAAAATAAAAAAACATACGGGAGAGAGAGAGAGAGAGAGAGAGAGAGAGAGAGAGAGAGAGAGAGAGAGAGAGAGAGAGAGAGAGAGAGAGAGAGAGATAAGGAAGATTAAATTGTCCTTGAAACGAATGAGGCATAAACGAGGAAACAGAAAAAGAGGAACCAAGGACCGAGAGAAAAATGAGTTAGGAAAGGGGAGAGAGAGAGGGGGGGTGAGGGGGAGAGTAAGAGATAGGAGGGAGTGAAAATGGAGAGAGGATAGCAAAGTGAGAGGGAACAAAAGAAGGGAGTTGAGAAGGAGACGGAAAAAAAAAGGTAAGAAATGAGAAAATGAAGAAAAAAATAGAGATTGAATTAAGAGAAATGAAAGGGATGTAAAAAAAGAGAGGTGATTGAAGTGGGAGGGATGAGAGGGAGAAGATCAGAGGTGTGAGACGGGAGGAAGAATTAATAGAGAGGGAGGAAAGTGAGAGCTGGGATAGGAGGGGAGAGCATGAGAGTGAGAGGGAAATGAGTGTTGGGAGAGGGAAAAGTAATTGAGTGCGAGTCAGTTATGATGTTTTCCCTCTCCTATCCTTCCCCATCCTCTTTCTTTTTTCTTGTCACCCTCCTTTCTTTCCCTCTTTCTCTCCCTTCCTTTTCTACTGTTTCTTCCCGGTTTATTCCATTCTTCCCGGTTTATTCCATTCTATCTCCTACTTCTCTCTTTCCTCTTCCACCTTTTTCCCTTCCTTTTCCCTGTCCATTTTCTTCCTCTCTTATATTTCTTCCTCCTATTTCCCCCATTCTTTCTCTCGTTCCCTCTCTTCCTCTCCAGTGTCTCTCTTACTTCTCTCTTTCCCCCTCCACCGTTTTTCCTTCCATCTATCCCTCCATTCTCCTCCTCTCTTCCATCTTTTATATCATCTCTCTCTCTCTCTCTCTCTCTCTCTCTCTCTCTCTCTCTCTCTCTCTCTCTCTCTCTCTCTCTCTCTCTCTCTCTCTCTCTCTCTCTCTCTCTCTCTCTCTCTCTCTCTCTCTCTCCCTCTTCGCTCTTTCACACACTTGTAGGTCCATTTCCTCTTACACTTCATTCTCCCAGTGTTGCCAGCTACGTTACTTTTATTTACTTTACTTTCTTTTTTTTTTTTTTTTTTGTAAATGGTAACACTTCTTTTCTAAAATATCTGTGTATTTTTTTCTTGACTCCAATTCTTTTTTTATTTTAATACTTTTGTTACTATTTTCTTTCGCCTACTTTTTTCTACATCCTCCTCCTCCTCCTCCTCCTCCTCCTCCTCCTCCTCCTCCTCCTCCTCCTCCTCCTCCTCCTCCTCCTCCTCCTCCTCCTCCTCCTCATCGCCCCAGTAACCTAATGATACCTAAAGTTAATGTATACTCTGTCTTGTAAACAGCCCCCCCTCCCCCTCTCTCTCTCTCTCTCTCTCTCTCTCTCTCTCTCTCTCTCTCTCTCTCTCTCTCTCTCTCTCTCTCTCTCTCTCTCTCTCTCTCTCTCTCTCTCTCTCTCTCTCTCTCTCTCTCTCTCTCTCTCTCTCTCTCTCTCTCTCTCTCTCTCCAGTGTTATCTCCGTTTAATTACTTCCATTTACTATTTCCATGTTCTGCACTACCAAGTTTTTCTCCTCCTCCTCCTCCTCCTCCTCCTCCTCCTCCTCCTCCTCCTCCTCCTCCTCCTCCTCCTCCTCCTCCTCCTCCTCTGCCTCTGCCAATAACAAGATGAGGATTTAACTAACGATTAATAATGGATGTTAACGGCGTTCGAAGTCCAGGAGGAGGAGGAGAAGGAAGAGGAAGAGGAAAAGGAGGAGGAGGAGGAGGAGGAGGAGGAGGAGGAGGGGGAGGGGGGTGGGGATGGGGTCTAGTCTTCTTTCTCATCTTCCTCATCTTCACCACGACCACTACCACCACCACCGCACTCATATTTGCCAGTTTCTACTTTGTACATGTGTGTGTGTGTGTGTGTGTGTGTGTGTGTGTGTGTGTGTGTGTGTGTGTGTGTGTGTGTGTGTGTGTGTGTGCGTGCGTGCGTGCTTGCGTGCGTGCGTGCGTGCTTATAGGAAAACGATAAGGTTGGTCGCTTTATAACTACGGTTCGCTACTTTAATTTGCATTTTCGTTCACCGTTCCAGATTATTTCGTTCCATTCTTACTCCAATCGCGTGTTTTTGCCTCAATATCACTGCGTCCTTGTGCTCAATAAATCGTCAGGTATATGCAGTGGACACCTTTTAATTAAACACGGACAGGAGGAGGAGGAGGAGGAGGAGGAGGAGGAGGAGGAGGAGGAGGAGGAGGAGGAGGAGGAGGAGGAGGAGGAGGAGGAGGAGGAGGAAGAGCAGGATTGCACTCTGTTGACTCTTCTACCTTTCCTGTATTTTGCTTATATCATAGTTTCTCTTCCTTCATCTTTCTCTTTGTCTTCTCTTATCTCCTTTCTTTCCTTTTGTTTGCTTCTTTCATCTTTGTTGACTCTTGTTTTGCATATTTCTTCTTGTTTCTCACGTTTTCTTGTTCTTTCACCTCTTTCTCCTTTCTTTCTCTTCTCTTGTCTCCTTTCTTTATATCCTGTTTTCTTTTTTCCCCTGCTTTATTTTCCTATTTTCCTTTTTTTTTTTGCACATTCTTTTTCCCCCTTTTACTATTCCTTCATTTCCGCCAATCATTTGTTTCTCTTCTTATTACATCCTCTTTCTATCCTTCTGTTCTTTCATTTCTCCGCCTCCCTGTCATACCTGCTATTCTGTTTTTCGTATTTATCTATTTCACCTTTCGCTCTTCCTTCATTTTTCCTCTTGCATTTCTTTTTTTTTTCTTTCTTTCATTTTTCGTTATTTTCTTCCTTAAACTTTCCTCCAATTTAATTCTCTCCTCTCCCCTTCCTTCCAGATTACACGTCCTTTCTCTCTCTCTCTCTCTCTCTCTCTCTCTCTCTCTCTCTCTCTCTCTCTCTCTCTCTCTCTCTCTCTCTCTCTCTCTCTCTCTCTCTCTCTCTCTCTCTCTCTCTCTCTCTCTCTCTCTCTCTCTCTTTTTTCCGGACTTTACACTTATTTCTCCCTCTTCTCTACTTCTCTCTGTCTCGGATTCTCTAATTGAGTCTCTCTCTCTCTCTCTCTCTCTCTCTCTCTCTCTCTCTCTCTCTCTCTCTCTCTCTCTCTCTCTCTCTCTCTCTCTCTCTCTCTCTCTCTCTCTCTCTCTCTCTCTCTCTCATCTCCTTCCCCCTATCCCCCTCCTTCCCTCCCTCCCTAATTCCTCAAGTTACTCTTTTCTCCTTTACAATTTTCTGTCTCTCCTTTCGTGTCTCCTCATCTCATTTCATTCTCTTTTATTTGACTTCTCTCTCTCTCTCTCTCTCTCTCTCTCTCTCTCTCTCTCTCTCTCTCTCTCTCTCTCTCTCTCTCTCTCTCTCTCTCTCTCTCTCGCTGTGTCCTCCTGAACATCAGAATCCCCACAGAGAGAGAGAGAGAGAGAGAGAGAGAGAGAGAGAGAGAGAGAGAGAGAGAGAGAGAGAGAGAGAGAGAGAGAGAGAGAGAGAGAGAGAGAGAGTATTCAGTATGCAGTCATAGTTAGTCTCATGTAGGTATTTTTTCTCTGTCTCGTAATGTGTTGCAATGTCCTTAGGGTGTTTGTGTGTTTTGTGATGCTGCTGCAGGAGGAGGAGAAAGAGGAGGGGCAGGAGGAGAAAGAGGAGGGACAGGAGGAGAAAGAGGAGGAGTAGCAGGAGGAGAAAGAATAAGAGGACCAGGAGGAGAAAGAAGAGGAACAGGAGAAGAAAAAAGAAGAGGAGGAGGGAGAAGAGGCGGAGGAGGAGGTGGAGAGAGAGGAGGAGGAGGAGGAGGAGGAGGAGGAGGAGGAGGAGGAGGAGGAGGAGGAGGAGGAGGAGGAGGAGGAGGAGGAGGAGGAGACGACGACGACGACGACGACGACGACGACGACGACGACGACGACGACGACGACGACAACGACGAAGACGACGAAGACGAAGAAGAAGAAGAAGAAAAACAAAAGAAGAAGAAGAAGAAGAAGATGAAGAAGAAGAAGAAGTAGAAGAAGAAGAAGAAGAAGAAGAAGAACAGGAGGAGGAGGAGGAACAGGAGGAGAACAGAAGAAGAAGAAGAAGAAGAAGAAGAAGAAGAAGAAGAAGAAGAAGAACAGGAGGAGGAGGAGGAATACAAAGGAAAGCCAAACAGCAACAGACCTTTAGGTCCTTGCAAGGCTGTTTGGTAACTACTACTAACTAGCTACAGGGAAGAGAGACAGGAGGAGGAGGAGGAGGAGGAGGACGACGACGACGACGAGGAACAGCAGGACGACGACGAGGAGGAGGAGGAGGAGGAGGAGGAGGAGGAGGAGGAGGACGACGACGACGACGACGACGACGACGACGACGACGACGAAGTGAAAGTGGAAGAGGAGGTGGAGGAGGAAGAGAGAAATAAAATGGTTGTGTGCCACCTGTAGAAAATAGATGTTCGCTGGTAACTGCTGTTTGAGAGAGAGAGAGAGAGAGAGAGAGAGAGAGAGAGAGAGAGAGAGAGAGAGAGAGAGAGAGAGAGAGAGAGAGAGAGAGAGACTTTTAACGGAATTCTTTGGCTTATTGAACACACACACACACACACACACACACACACACACACACACACACACACACACACACACACACACACACACACACACACACACACACACACACACAGCCATATATCTACTCCCTCGGAAAATATTAAAAAAAAAAAAAAGGGATAGTCATTACAGATAAAAATAGTAAAAAAAATCCCTAACGCACAATTTCCTCGCGTGAATGAAAATTATCCTTCGATTTTGTAGCGCCACCATTGTTGTGTCTTTATTTACCGACCTTGCCTAGGGAGAAATATAATGGAGCGACTTTTGTGACCTTTGCTATTGTTCCTGGCCAGAGAGAGAGAGAGAGAGAGAGAGAGAGAGAGAGAGAGGGAGAGGGAGAGGGGAGGGGGGCAAGGAAACCATGTTATAAAATCTTTCATTTGTTATTTTTCTATTTTTTATTAAATGGTGAGAAGAATGAAGTGTTAGCAAACCTGACCTGACCTGACCTTATCTAACCATCTAACCTAAGCCAACTGAACTCAACACAACCAACACAACCCTACACAATTTGACCTAACCTAACCTAACCTAACCCAACCTAAACAACCTAACCTAACTTACCCTAACCTGACGTGACCTAACTCAACCGTACCTACACTGACTGGGAAGAACTCACGCACACCACCACTAATTCTCTCACATGCCAAAGACTGAGTTCTGGGTTAGAGTAAGTGTTGCGGTGTTGTGTGTACTAAGTGTCTCTGTTGCAGCGAGTGCGTAAATGATTGTAAATAAAAATACACGAGTATTAGTGAATGAAAAATGTGTGTGTGTGTGTGTGTGTGTGTGTGTGTGTGTGTGTGTGTGTGTGTGAGTGAGAGTATTAACCTAACCTAACCCAAAAAATTATAAAATGGGTGTGCGTATCTATATGTAAGTGTCACCCAGTGAAAGAATGTTAGTACAAGTAAATGAAAATGGGTAAGTGTATGCAGTTGTTTAAATATTAGAGTACATCCACTTCAGTATATGTGTGCTTAAGTATGAGTGTAAATATTCTTGCAGGTGTTAAAAGTGTGTACAAATAAATATAAGTACGC
This sequence comes from Scylla paramamosain, assembly GCF_035594125.1. Classification (NCBI taxonomy): domain Eukaryota; kingdom Metazoa; phylum Arthropoda; class Malacostraca; order Decapoda; family Portunidae; genus Scylla; species Scylla paramamosain. The sequence continues at coordinate 6,448,552 of NC_087176.1, forward strand.
ATGATTAAGTGTGTAAGTCAGTGTGGGTGTAAATATGTGTAAGTATACTTGTTAAGTGTTAAGTGTGTCTGCAAGCATAAGTAGTAAATGTGTGCGTAAGTGTGAATAGGCGCAAGTGTGGTGTACGTTACTGTCAGTGTATTATAAATGTGAGCATGTGTAGGAGTTTAGGTGTGTGTATAGGTGAATATGAATAAGTATTAGTGTCCACGAGGTTTAAGTGTCCACGAGTGTTTAAGTGTTAGGGCAAGTAATGTGGATGTGAGCATCAGTATGTACGTGTGTGTGTGTGTGTGGCGGTGTATTGAAGCAGCGAGGGAAATGAGCTTCGTGTCAAGGTTTAGAAAAAATTGTTGCGTTCCATTGTCGGTGAAAAAGAAGCTTTGTTTTTGTCCATATCAACTGTAGGTTTGTGTCTGCTGGGCCGCCATGGTCTGTAAGCCTATCACAGGAGGAAGGTTTGGTTGTGAAAAATATTACGTTGGACTGCAGTAATTATGTATGTGGTTTGTTTGTGGAATGAGAACACACGAAATTATGGAAATGGTCTGTCCAGATTAGATAAGAGTTATAATTTATTAATTTTTAGGTTAAGGTTATATTTAAGTTAATTATTGATATGATATCAAAATATTTATAGCGCAGAATTAACTAATGGTAGGTGTTTTTAATAATTTAACTTAGAATTAGGTTTTATGTAACTAATGATAAACTTTCTTTTGTACTTTTAGCTTAGAATTAGACATGCACAAGGTAATAAATTATCAGATTTTTTAAAAAGTATTTTCAGCTTACAATCAGAGTTAAGGTAACTAATGAATTTTTAGTATTATACCTCAGAATTAGACTTCAGCTACGAGTAACTACATATATCTTTGTTTTAGTACCTTTACCTTAGAATTACACTTAGGAAACCACTAATAGCCTTTCGTTTTAGTATTTCCTTCCTTTCAATTCAGCCACATGTAAATACAAAGTGAGTGTTTTAATTACAACTATTATTAAGCGTTCGTGTGGAGCAATTTCAATGTTAGGCCTAAATAGTGTGAGTGAGAGGAGGGAGGTGGTATGGGTGAGAGGGGGACATAGGGTATGGGCGGGAGGGAAGAGATGGTATGGGTGAGAGGGGAAAGAGGGTATGGGATTGCGTTTAGGGTTGCATACAGGGAGGCAGGTGGAAGATAAATGACCCCACACATGTAGTGCTCCGCCTCTGCCTAATCATGTTAAGGCCACACATGTATGGAACAGTGTGCTGAAAAAATGGTTTACTTAATTACGTACTGAGCTTAGGTACTGCTATTTGTCCAGCTGTCCGTAACACACACACACACACACACACACACACACACACACACACACACACACACACACACACACACACACACACACACACACACACACACACACACACACACACACACAGAGAGAGAGAGAGAGAGAGAGAGAGAGAGAGAGAGAGAGAGAGAGAGAGAGAGAGAGAGAGAGAGAGAGAGAGAGAGAGAGAGAGAGAGAGAGAGAGAGAGAGAGTAAATTAAATTATTTGATTGACCACAACAGCTTCAGTCAATATAACACACACAAAAAATTAAAAAATAGTCCAGTAAAATAAAAAAAAAGAGCCGTAGAAACCGCATATAAACATCACACACACACACACACACACACACACACACACACACACACACACACACACACACACACACACACACACACACACACACACACACACACACACACACACACACACACACACACACACACACACACACACACGTCGCCATTTTCCCGGTCAAGTGTAATGGTTGTTTATCCACGAATGAGGAGGGGAAAAATTGCATTACCGCATTAGTCTTTCTCTGAAGCTTGCTAATGGGAGCAGATTTGGAATTATCACCTTTATTAGAGACGCAAATCACATTCCTAATCCCTTTATGACGCGCGGTTGTGCAATGCCGCACCCAATCACCCTATCAGGAATCCGGGATGGGTGAACGACCTTAACGATCTATTACTGATTGGAGGTTAAATGGAAGGGTGAAGGGGGGATTGATACGAGGTACTTGTAGTGTGGAACGTAATGATGTGCGTGGTTTGAGTGTAAATGACAGTGAAAAACCGTAGAGAAATCAATAAAACTGGTAGTATGGAGCCATCTCTCTCTATCTCTTTTAATTGAAATATGAAACCCAATGTCCGTAGCTTTTCTCATAACTTATTTAACGTAACGATTAAAATATGTATAATACGCATGTGTCGAGTGAGGTAAAGGTTTAAACACACACACACAGCGGGGACGGAGCTTAGACAGTCTGTCGGATGCTGTAATAAGTTTGAAGTGTGTTTCTGACATTCCCTTCTTCTAAATGGAGAGTTGTAACATGGCTGTTCCCCGCGAGAATATCAGATAGAGAGGAAAGTTTGAGGCAGAGTGGCAGGTGTACTGTTTTTTTCAGCTTGTTAGTAGAAATTTAGGCTATACAAACTTCATACCCTAACTTGCTTGCCAATGTGTGTGTGTGTGTGTGTGTGTGTGTGTGTGTGTGTGTGTGTGTGTGTGTGTGTGTGTGTGTGTGTGTGTCCTCGCGTCTGTGTATTCATTGGCAACCCTAATATATTTTTCCTTTTACTTTGGTATGTTTTCATTGATGTTATTGAAATGGACGCAGAGCAGATGACAAAATGTAATGGAGAGAGAGAGAGAAAGAGAGAGAGAGAGAGAGAGAGAGAGAGAGAGAGAGAGAGAGAGAGAGAGAGAGAGAGAGAGAGAGAGAGAGAGAGAGAGAGAGAGAGAGAACAATTTTCCCAAACATAAGATTTTCCTTTCGATGTTCTGGAATCAAAAGTTGTGCCTGGAGTCTCGAATTCTGGGATTTGTCTGTGCCAGCTTGGTTGCCTTACTGTATTGTACCTTCATATTTCTAGCCTCCCTCTTCCTGCTTTATGTATCACAGAGGTCAGAAGGAAATAAGATAGCTTTAGTAGTAGATGTATTGGATGTTTGTATGAGGGTATGCTATGGTGATCTGTCTATTAAACTGTCTTAGTATAGGTTGTTTTGCTTATATATAGGTTGTTAGGTTAGGTCAGGTCAGGTTAGGTTAGATCAGGTCAGGTCAGGTCAGGTTAGGTTAAGTTAGGTTGGGTTGGATGTGTGCTAAACTAATTGATGCAGGGTAGTAAAGTGATCAATTGCTGCTACTACTACAACAACAACAACAACAACAACAGCAACAACAACAACAACAACAACAACAACAACAACAACAACAACAACTACTACTACTACTACTACCCCTAGACCTACGTTTTCTTACATATGGCATTTATACCCGGTTTACAACATTTATTTATTTATTTATTTTCTTTTCGAGGTGTTTCGATATTTGGTTATTTTTTTTATTTTGTTTTAAGTGTGTTTGTATTGTATTAAATGATAAATAATGTGTTTTGTATTGTATTCTACAACAACAACAACAACAACAACAACAACAAAAATAACAACAACAACAACTATCACCACTAGTACTGCCACTACTACTACTACTAGTACTACTACTACTACTACTACTACTACTACTACTACTACTACTACTACTACTACTACTACTACTACTACTACTACTACTACACGGAAACTGAATAGACAAGAATATTAATCACCTTATCTAAAATAACTCTGTCAGGTCGTGTTATGAATATGGGATAATATATACATATATTTATTTTCTCTCTCTCTCTCTCTCTCTCTCTCTCTCTCTCTCTCTCTCTCTCTCTCTCTCTCTCTCTCTCTCTCTCTCTCTCTCTCTCTCTCTCTCTCTCTCTCTCTCTCTCTCTCTCCCTTTTCTTAGCATGCAAATAAGCGTGAAAATAAATACATGAATCATTCTTCGTACTCTAAAGGCCTTGTGTGTGTGTGTGTGTGTGTGTGTGTGTGTGTGTGTGTGTG
>NC_087176.1:6457500-6502500 GCF_035594125.1 Scylla paramamosain
TACATCAGCTCATTCACGGTATTTCCTCGCGAGTTGCTGCCCAGGAACTTTGAGGTAGGGGTGATCTCGATTTGGCTTTCATTGTGATGACCAACAGTTCTCAGCACCAAAGACATTATACAATATTTTAACAAACACTTGCTTCACCTCATTAACTTCATTTCCACAAAGAAATAATATTGTGGGATTAGCCTCAATCTCATCCCTTTCATTACGATATCCAACAATTTTCATTACTAAAAGCACTATATGAGATCTTTACAAACACAGCAACTCTTCAAGTTTATTTTCACACGGGTGTCTGCTCAAGAATATTACTGTGGGATTAACCTCAATTTCCTCCCTTGCTTTGCGATAACTAATGATTCACAGAACTTCAGCCACTACACAAAATCTTTAAAAGGAAGAGAGGGAATACAGGAGCTTTCCCTTTTTTTGCTTATATAGTGTTTAGAGATGGCTGTAGAATAAAGGAGATTATGTCGAGTGGTTTGCGATTAAGGGAAGGTGTACCAGGTAACAGTCAGAGGGTTAAGTCACCAAGCTTGTGTGACGGGAAGTCATTGGTGTTAATATAGGAATCGGTTAGGCTAAATGTGCCCCGCCTATCAGTCACAAAGCAGGGATGAGGCGGTAGATAATTACAACTCATTATTGCTGAAATATGTATAGGTTTAAATAAATGTGTTCCACCAATTAGTCAGCAAGCTCTTGTGTGGCGGTGGTGTGAGGACAGTGCCTAGCCACAACTCATTAATGTTGAAATATGAACAAGTTTGGCAAAATCTGCCCCGCCTGTCTGTCACGAAGCTTTCACGTGGCAGGAATGTGAAGGAAGTGCTCATTCATAATTAATGTTCAGTCAGGAATGGGCGTGACGTAACTTGTCCTGCCAGTGTAAGTCTGGAATCTCCTGATTAACCGCAGTTACACATTTTTTAAATCATCATTATAGGATTACGAGTAGGTTATGAGTAGGTATGAAATGATAGTCCGTTGATGTAGCATGAAGAGTATTCCTGTTTATTGTGAATTGGTAAAGTCTTGTTGATGGCCCATTAATGCAGAATGACCAACATTTATTTTCTGTTATTGTCAACCGTTAAAGTCTATTGATGCTGAGTAATCAATATTTCTTTTATGCTATTCTTAATCGTTAGGTTCTTGTTGATATTCTATTGATGTGGTATGGCCATTATTTTTTTTATTATTGTTAATCATTAAACTCCTTTTTATATTTCATTGATGTAAAATTTTTATTTCTTTCAGCTGTTCTACTATTCTTAATCGTTAGACTTGTGATATTGTATTGATGTAGTATGGCCAGTATTTATTTTGTTAATCATTGAACTCCTCTCTATATTCTATTGATGTAGTATAACCAGTATTTTTTTTTTATTATTGTCATCGTAAAACTCTCCTCAGTATTCTCTTTCAAGTCTGGAAACGACAAATTTGGACAGACCTCGCTTCTGTTTTAGCATTGTTACGGTTTGTCCTTTTCATTTCCGGCGTTCCCTTTGTCTCACAGCGGCCATTTCTCTTTCTCAGCGGAAAAATACAAGTTGAAGCCCGCCACCTGAACGCCGCTGAATGGCCTGACCAGAGCGGCAGCTGTTTGAAGTACCTCCGCCCCTCCGCCGCTGCCAGGGACTGCCGCTTTTTGAGTCAAAGTAAGTGTTAGTTCTCATTCTTTTGAACTGGAATTCTTGTGGTTATTCAACATGTAATAGCTATAGGGGGTGGTACGAGAGATGTATGCAAATTGGAATTTCTATTCACCTTTTTTTTTTTTTTTTTTTTTTGGTGAATTGTTTATTTATTCATTTACTTATTTATATTTATTTATTTATTTTTATTTTATTTATTTACTTATTTATTTATTTATTTATTTATTTATTATTATTATTATTATTATTATTATTATTATTATTATTATTATTATTATTATTATTATTATTATTATTATTATTATTATTATTATTATTATTATTATTATTATTATTATTATTTATTTATTTATTTTTTTCTGGGAGTTCTTCTGGGTTGAACTCGCGTGGATATTCAGAAACACGTAATGGCCACGGTAGTTTTTCGTGCTCAAAAAGAGAAATACGTAGAAAAACTGGAACTTGATTCTTGTTGCCGTGCACTTGCAACACTCCTGATAAAGACAAGTGGTATTTCTAGCGCTTTTCAGTTGCAAGTCGCTTGGTTCAACAAGATCTCGAAAAGACTTGATCTGTGTTACTGGGGAAATATCTCGGCTCAATTCTTAATTCAGCGTATTTGCCTTTCATTGAATACGTTTGTTTCTGGTTTTGCTGAAGAGTCACATGACCATTTAAGAACATGACATAACGTGTTTCTTGGCAATCCAAGACATATATATATATATATATATATATATATATATATATATATATATATATATATATATATATATATATATATATATATATATATATATTACAATACCAGTGCTTAGCTTATGAATGTATCGATATTTGGATAGTTATCACTTATTTTTCGTACCTTTGAGTTGAAATTCGTCTGGTTATTTTCTTGATAATCTATAGAAACAAGCTGCCATATGTTGCAATATTAATGTTTAGCTGTATGGGTGTACCGGTTTTTGTATAGTTATTTTTTTTCGTTCCTTTTAAGTTTGAAGTCATCTAGATATTCCAAACAGGCTAAAGCACTGACATTTATTGCAGTGGCAGTGTTTGGCCATACGAATGTATCGGGTTTTTTGCATTGCTGCCTGTTATTTTTGGTGCCATTAATTTGAAACTCCTGCGGTTATATAAAAAATATATATATATATTGCAATACAGTGTTTAGCCATTTGAAAGCGTCGGTTTTTGTAGTTATCAGTTATTTTTTGTTCCCGTTGGGTTGAGCGTCCTGTAGTTATTCAAAACACGTAAGGGATTTGCTGGTTCGCGTTACTCACGTGGAAAAATATGCGTGAATAGCGACTCTGGTTTTTCATTCACATCGACTCGTTGCCGCTCACGATGCATCTGACAGAGGAAATAGTTTTGCCGAGCATGTGAAGGCGCGTGTCGTCATTTTGCTTGGCTTTTTATGATGCTGAGTGGCTGTCGAATACAGGAACGTGTACACACACACACACACACACACACACACACACACACACACACACACACACACACACACACACACACACACACACACACACACACACACACACACCGCGTAGTGTAGTAGTTAGCACGCTCGGCTCACAACCATGGAAGCCCGAGTTCAAATCCCGGGCGCAGCGAGGCAAATGGGCGAGCCTCTTAATGTGTAGCCCCTGTTCACCTAGCAGCAAGTAGGTACGGGATGTAACCCGAGGGGTTGCGACCTCGCTGTCCCGGTGTGTGGTCTGTCAGCGGTCTCAGTCCTACCCAAAGATCGGTCACGGTGAGCTCTGAGCTCTTTCCGTAGGGTAACGGCTGGCTGGGTGACCAGCAGAAGACCGTAGTTGAATCACACACACACACACACACACACACACACACACACACACACACACACACACACACACACACACACACACACACACACACACACACACACACACACACACACACACACACACACACACACACACACACACACACACACACACACACACACACACACACACACACACACACACATGCGCTCCAGTGTCCCCATTGTAGATAACAAGCCCGAGCATACAAGGACGCGAATCTTTCCTCTTATTCAACTTGAGATTGCTATTTTTAAGGTTGCGTCGTGGCATCATCTGTCCTCATCAGTCTCACTAAATCTGCCTCACTCACGCCGTCACTCCCGCCCAGTGGTGCCACTCCAGCCTTGACGTTTCCTTCATTATACCTCACCTCTTTCTCTCCTTAATATTTCTTTGCCTATTTTCGTAGTTTTAATTTCTTATGAGACTCAGGAGGGTTTTTTTTTTCTTTTCTTTTCTTTCTGTTTTTACTGATATTTAATATCCTTACTTATTATACTATTTTTTTTCTTATACCTCGTATTCTGTCAGTCTTCGTTTTCTCAGTTATCCACGTATTTTTTATTGATTTTTGCTCGCACACGCAAAGAAGTGCATATTTTCTTGTCTATTGTAATTTGTAAGGTATTTTGACTCGGACTTGATTTCCTTATTTCCTGTACTTTTCCCACTTATTCCTTATTATTCGGTTTCTCATTACCGCTCATAATTTCTATTGATTTTCTCTCAGAGACTCGGATTTTATTATTTTTTTCTTGTCTATTCTCTCAGTTCTAACTTTTTACTCAGATTTGCTTTCCTTACTTTGCTTTTCTTTTACATAATCTCCTTATTCACTGTTCGTTTTGTCAGGTAACTTTATATTTCCTGTTGATTTTCGTTCAAGGATTCAGAGACGTGTATATTTTCCTTACTTCCTGTACTTGTGTTTCATTTATTCTCCTTTTTTCTCTGTCTTCCTTATTTCTGTTTATGAGTTTTTTTTCACATTTATTTTATTTCGACGCATATACGCACTTCTTTTGTTAACGCCATTACCTTAAATGTTACATCTGTCATTCCTTTTTTTTTTCTAGTTTTTGTTGTTTGACGTGACCTTCGTTTTGTAAAGTATACCACAAGTCACTTCCCTCATGTATTTCTCATGTATTTCTCTGATTTTCTTTGAGATCGTTGCCAGATTTTATTATTGCACGTCTTTTTTTTTCATCTACACATTTTTTTCTCACTATATTACGTGTCGTCTCAGTGTTTTCCTCTTCTTCTTTCGTTAACCTCCTTTTCTTTTGCAATATGTTCTCCGTTATGTATTTCCATATAATTCCCCAGCTGTTTTTATTGTTAGGCTCTTTTTTTTTTTTTGTCACAGTGCTACGTGTCACCCCAGTGTCTTTTTATTGGCCCCCCCCCCCCCTCTCTCTCTCTCTCTCTCTCTCTCTCTCTCTCTCTCTCTCTCTCTCTCTCTCTCTCTCTCTCTCTCTCTCTCTCTCTCTCTCTCTCTCTCTCTCTCTCTCTCTCTCTCTCTCTCTCTCTCTCTCTCTCTCTCTCTCTCTCTCTCTCTCTCTCTCTCTCTCTCTCTTCTCACACCAATGTTTACGTTCATGTAGGTCACGTTTCCCGCGGCGTCACCTTCCCTTGGCTATTCCCAGCTCATAAATTACTTTGAATGTGACGTGGCGGTGGCAGAACATCAACATGTCAGCCTTTAATTACTCCTCACAAAGATAAAAGGCAAAAAAAAATATTGCCAGTTGGTTGCGGGGTGCTTTTTCCGAGAAGTGTTGATTTGCGAAGCCCCGGTGGTGATCCTTTTTGTGTTCTCCTAATTAAAGTATTCGGCAAGAAAGCAAGTGAAGGGAAGTGGAGAAGGGAACAACAAGGAGAAGAGGTGAGGCGATGTGAGCGAGCGATGAGCAAAAAATAGAAGCGTTCATTTTCAGCGTGGAAATAGCTAGAAGGAAGGGAGAAGAGAGGGAGAGAGGGGTGAGAAGGTAAGAAAAGAGAGGAAGAGAAGGTAAGAGAAGAGAGGAAGAAAGCAGGGAAGAGAAAAGAGGTAGAGAAGGGAAGAGAAGAGAGGAGGAAAGAAAGAAAGAGAAGAGAAGAAAAGAGAAAGGAAGATAAGAGAGGAGGAAAGAAGGGAAGAGAAAAGAGGGAAGAGAGGGAGAGAAGGGATGAAAAGAGAGAGGGAGAAGGGAAGAAAAGAGAAAGAGAGAAGGGAACGCAAGAGAAGAGAGAAGGGAAGAGAGCAAAAAAGAAGGGAAGAGAAAAGAGGAAGAGAGAAGGGAAGAGAAGAAAGGAAGAGAAAATGGAAGAGAAGAGAGGAAGAGAGAATGGAAGAGAAGAAAAGAAAAGGGAAGAGAAAAGAGGAGAAAGAGGGGAAGAGAAGAGAAGAAGAGAAAAAGGAAGAGAAGAGAGGAAGAGAAAAGGAAAGAGACGATAGTGAGAGGGAAAGAGTAGGGAAGAAAAGAGAGGGATAGAAGGGAAGAAAAAGATGGAAGAGAATACAAAGGAATACAAAGGAAAGCCAAACAGCAACAGACCTTTTGGTCCTTGCAAGGCTGTTTGGTAACTACTTCTAACTAGCTACAGGGAAGAGAGACAGGACAGCATAGCAGAAGGCTCCTCCTCACCCACCACTCCCTCCAGCTTGCGCTGGCATAGAAATAGTTGGGAAAAGTACCATGCAGTATGGAAAAACTGACATGGAAATTTTCATAGGAAAGAATGAAAGGAAGTTCTACTATTCACCCTACGGTGAACTCTATACGCTTATCTGAAAGTTAATACAAGTTATATTAAAACTGGTGTCTGTAGAATAAGAGTTTATTAGTGAATTTAGTAATTATTCGGACAAGAAGAGAGCTTGTTGGGGATTTGCTTTTAAATATTTGTCTTTTATTTTTGAATGATTCAATAGTATTGGTGTTCACAATTTCTGCAGGAAGTTTATTCCATATATTTACTATACGATTAAAGAAAAAAATGTTTGGCCTCGTGGGATTTAAAACGTTTGGGTATAATCTTGAATCAATTATTTCTTGTTAGGTTAGAATGATCAATGGTAAAATATTTATGTGCATGGTAAAATATTTATGTGCATAAGAGAGGAAGAGAAGGGAAGAGAAGAGAAGAAAAGAGAAGGGAAGATGAGAGGAAGAGAATGGAAGAGAGGAAGAGAGAAGGGAAGAAAAGAGAGAGAGAGAAGGGAAGAGAAGAAGAGAGAAGGGGAGAAAAAAGAGGAAGAGAGAAGGGAAGCGAGTAAGAGAAAATGGAAGAGAAGAGAAAGGACGAGAGAAAGTAAGAGAACAAGAAGAATAGAAAAGGGAAGAGAAGAGGAAAAGTGAAGAGAAAGGAACAGAAAAGGGAAGAGAAGAAAGGAAGAAAAGAGAGGAAGAGAAAAGGAAAGAGAAGTGAGAAAAAGGAAGAGAAGAGAGGAAAAGGGAAGAGGAGAGGAAAAGGGAAGGGAAGAGAGGAAGAAAAAAGGCAAAAGAAAAGGGAAGAGAAGATAGCGAGAGAGAGAGAGAGAGAGAGAGAGAGAGAGAGAGAGAGAGAGAGAGAGAGAGAGAGAGAGAGAGAGAGAGAAACTGACACTGAAAGAAGATTAAGACTAACAGGTGGGAAAAAAAAATAGATGACGAACAGAAATAAAATAAGCTTCAGAAAACTCGTGTCATAGAAATTACTAAATATGGAACTTTTTGATACTGGAAGGAAGCTTAATGGAGTGTGACAAGAGGCAGGCGAAGGCTGTGAGGAGGGAACGTAAATGGAGGAGCATATAATGAAAGAAATTGGATCGGACAGATGACAAAAACATGGACTTCCAGGAGGGGGAAAAAAAAAAAAAAAGCAGGATGATGATGTCGATTACAAGTGAAGTACCGAGAGAGAGAGAGAGAGAGAGAGAGAGAGAGAGAGAGAGAGAGAGAGAGAGAGAGAGAGAGAGAGAGAGAGAGAGAGATACCCTAAATAACAAAACTAACAAATATCCTCATGACCTCCCTAAAAAAAAAAAAAAAAAAAAAATCCATTAATTTCAACAACCAACCCCTCAATTTACATTCACTTCCCTTTAATAATCTCCTAGCAGCCTGTAATGACCTTCCCTCATTACCCAGTCACCACAAAAGCGACCCAAAGACCAGGTTCAGATAAGGTTCCCAAGAAGAGCCTCCTCGTGTAACCCTTTGATATTAATTGATGGCAGTTTTCTCTCCGCCCAACCACTCCCGCGTCTCAGTACAAGGTTTTCCCCTCTGATGTGTGAACAGAACCTTGCCTGATCTCTTCTGTCTGTGTTGTCTGTATTCTGAAGCCGTGGTTGATTCGAGTGACTTTGAGAATCTGACTTACACGTGCATGCAAACACACACAGGGACACACGCACTCACAAACACACCCACGTACAAGCACACACACGCACACACGGACACAAGCACACAAAAGTTTATGTTGGGGTAAAGTTTACACGAAGACTGGACAACACAGGCTTAACACACACACACACACACACACACACACACACACACACACACACACACACACACACACACACACACACACACACACACACATATACGCGCGCGCGCGCGCGCGTTACGTAACATACGAGTAAGAAGAGTATTAATTAATTTTTACTCGAGTCTCCAATAAAAAGAAGAGAAACTGGAATAGAAAGGAAGGTAACAAGTACACCATCAACTTCACCCCCACCTGACTGGAAGATATAGAAACAAATGCAACGTAAGAAAAAAAAAAGAAAAACAAGATTAAATAAAATTGAAGCTCAGAACCCAATACTTTCTACCTCGATATTTCCTTTTTTTCCTTCTCTCCTTTCTTTCTTTTTTTCCTTTTTTTTTCTTTTTTTCTTTTTTTTTTTTTTTTTTTTTGGTGGGGACTGAGGCAACACGTGGGCATGCAGTATAAAAGGGAACAAGGTGCAAACGTGTGTATTGGCGTGTAGACAACCCACACTGGATATTGCATGGTGGTGTTTTTGCCTTTCCTGCTTTGTACAGTCGAAATGTTCTCAAAAGGTTCTCTCATAGCTTGGAGTAACGAGAGATTTTGAACAGAGTAGAGAGACGAACTGGGGCAGAAGAGACAATTTACCAAAGACCCAACTGTTGTGTGCCTCTCCTGCTCTACAGTCAAAATAGTCCCAAAAGGTTTCTCATAACTCAGAGTAACGAGAGAGATCCTGCAGCTAAGGGTAGAGAAACGAATTGTGGTGTAAGTTACGTGATGCATCAAACAGTTCAGGTAGTCGTTCTTCAGAAGCAAGGGTGTAGTACAGACGTCCACACAGCTTGATAACACTGTCTACATATTTAAACGAAGGACGAGTTGGAGCGCAAGAGTCACAGAGTTTGTCAAAGACCTACACTTAATTATTCTCTGGAAACAAGTCATTGCGCATAAACAGAATACCGTCTTCATATTTAATCGAATGACGTGTTAGATGCAAGTCACACAATTTCCCAGATTTAGACTTACACCTTCACTACAAACAAGGCATGGTGCACACACACACACACACACACACACACACACTCGATAATACAGTCTTCATATTTAACCGAAAGACGAGTTAAATACAATAGTCTCGCATTTTGCCGAGGTCCTCAAATTAGTCGTTCCTGAGATACAAGGTATAGCACAGAAATGTACTTGATGGAAGTTTTGTGTAGAGATAGAGATAATATTTATACATGCATTCATGTTTCCCATGTAAGAGAGCGTCTGGCCAAGGGAAACGAAACTGTTTAGAAAAAATATGATTAAGAAAAAAAAATGACGAAGGTTCCAGCCCCTAAAGAAGACATTCTGAAGGCAAGCGCAAAACTACATGGAGCTCTTGAAACACACACACACACACACACACACACACACACACACACACACACACACACACACACACACACACACACACACACACACACACACACACACACACACACACACACACACACACATCTATTCAGAACCTTAAGATAAACAGAGACTTTTTTTTTATTTTTATGTTGGAGGGACACTGGCCAAGGGCAACAAAAATCCAATAAAAAAAAAAAAGCCCACTGAGATGCCAGTCCCATAAAAGGGTCCAAAGCGTTAGTAAAAAATTGAAGGATAAGTGTCTTGAAACGTCCCTCTTGAAGAAATTCAAGTCATAGGAAGATGGAAATACAGAAGCAGGCAGGGAGTTCCAGAGTTTACCAGAGAAAGGGATGAATGACTGAGAATACTGGTTAAGTCTTGCATTAGAGAGGTGGACAGAATAGGGGTGAGAGAAAGAAGAAAGTCTTGTGCAGCGAGGCCGTGGGAGGAGGGGAGGCATGCAGTTAGCAAGATCTGAAGAGCAGTTAACATGAAAATAGCGGTAGAAGACAGCTAGAGATGCAACATTGCGCCGATGAGAGAGAGGCTGAAGACAGTCAGTTAGAGGAGAGGAGCTGATGAGACGAGAAACTTTTGATTCCACCCTGTCTAGAAGAGCGGTGCGAGTGGAACCCCCAGACATGTGAAGCATACTCCATACATGGACGGATAAGGCCCTTGTACAGAGTTAGCAGTCGGGGAGATGAGAACAACTGGCGGAGACGTCTCAGAACGCCTAACTTCATAGAAGCTGTTTTAGCTAGAGATGAGATGTGAAGTTTCCAGTTTAGATTATAAAAGGACAGACCGAGGATGTTCAGTGTAGAAGAGGGGGGCAATTAAGTATCATTGAAGAAAAGGGGATAGTTGTCTGGAAGGTTGTGTCAAGTTGATAGATGGAGGAATTGAATTTTTGAGGCATTGAACAATACCAAGTTTGCTCTGCCCCAATCAGAAATTTTAGGGAGATCAGAAGTCAGGCGTTCTGTGGCTTCCCTGCGTGAAATGTTTACTTCCTGAAGGGTTGGACGTCAGTGAAAAAACGTGGAAAATTGCAGGGTGGTATCATCAGCGTAGGAGTGGAAAGGACAAGAAGTTTGGTTAAGAAGGTCATTGATGAATAATAAGAAGAGAGTGGGTGACAGGACAGAACCCTGGGGAACACCACTGTTAATAGATTTAGGAGAAGAACAGTGACCGTTTACCACAACAACAATAGAACGGTCAGAAAGGAAACTTGAGGTGAAGTTACAGAGAGAAGGATAGAATCCGAAGTAGGGTAGTTTGTAAATCAAAGCTTTGTTACAGACTCTGTCAAAAGCTTTTTAATTGTCTAAGGCAACAGGAAAAGTCACCAAAATCTCTAAAAGAGGATGACCAAGACTAAGTAAGGAAAGCCAGAAGATCACCAGTAGAGCGGCTTTGACAGAACCCATACTGGCGATCAGATAGAAGGTTGTGAAGTGATAGATGCTTAAGAATCTTCCTGTTGAGGATAGATTCAAAAACTTTAGATAGGCAGGGACGGTAGTTTGAGGGATTAGAACGGTCATCCTTTTTTAGGAACAGGCTGAATGTAGGCAAAGTTCCAGCAAGAAGGAAAGGTAGATGTTGACAGACAGAGCTGAAAGAGTTTGACTAGGGAAGGTGCAAGCATGGAGACACAGTTTCGGAGAACAATAGGAGGGAACCCATCAGGTCCATAAGCCTTCCGAGGCTTTAGGCCAGCGAGGGCATGGAAAACATCATTGTGAAGAATTGTAATAGCTAGCATGAAGTAGTTAGAGGGTGGAGGAGAGGAAGGAACAAGCCCAGAGTCGTGCAAGGTAGAGTTTTTAGCAAGGATTTGAGCGAAGAATTCAGCTTTAGAAATAGATGTGATAGCAGTGGTGCCATCTGGTTGAAATAAATGAGGGAAAGAAGAAGAAGCAAAGTTATTGTAGATATTTTTGGCTAAATGCCAGAAGTCACGAGGGGAGTTAGATCTTGAAAGATTTTGACTTTTTCTGATAATGAAGGAGTTGGAGAACAGAGTTGGCATGGTTTCGGACAGAGATTGGCACGAGATTCTGGTGATAGAAGGCTTAAGTACCTTTTGTGGGCAACCTCTCTATCATGTATAGCACGAGAACAAGCTGTGTTAAACCAATGTTTGGAAGGTTTAGGTCGAGAAAAAGAGTGAGGAATGTACGCCTCCATGCCAGCCACTGTCACCTCTGTTATGCACTCGGCACACAGAGACGGGTCCCTGACACGGAAGCAGTAGTCATTCCAAGGAAAATCAGCAAAATACCTCCTCAGGTCCCCCCAACTAGCAGAGGCAAAACGCCAGAGGCACCTTCGCTTAGGGGGATCCTGAGGAGGGATTGGAGCGATAGGACAAGATACAGAAGCGAGATTGTGATCGGAGGAGCCCAACGGAGAAGAGAGGGTGACAGCATAAGCAGAAGGATTAGAGGTCAGGGAAAGGTCAAGAATGTTGGGCGTATCTCCAAGACGGTCAGGAATACGAGTAGGGTGTTGCACCAATTGCTCTAGGTCATGGAGGATAGCAAAGTTGAAGGCTAGTTCACCAGGATGGTCAGTGAAGGGAGAGGAAAGCCAAAGCTGGTGGTGAACATTGAAGTCT
Source organism: Scylla paramamosain (assembly GCF_035594125.1). Classification (NCBI taxonomy): domain Eukaryota; kingdom Metazoa; phylum Arthropoda; class Malacostraca; order Decapoda; family Portunidae; genus Scylla; species Scylla paramamosain. The sequence goes on from NC_087176.1 coordinate 6,469,521, forward strand.
CCTAGAATGGAGATTTCTGCAAAATGGAAGTCAGAATGTGCTCCATTTTGGAAGTTAAAGAATTTCTTATAGTCGGAGGAGTTCGGTGAGAGGTATACAGCACAGATAAATTTAGTTTGAGAGTGACTCTGTAGTCGTAGCCAGATGGTAGAAAATTCGTAAGATTCAAGAGTGTGGGCACGAGAGCAGGTTAAGTCGTTGCGCACATAAACGCAACATCCAGCTTTGGATCGAAAATGAGGATAGAGAAAATAGGAGGGAACAGAAAAAGGGGCTACTGTCAGTTTCCGCAGACACCTGAGTTTCAGTGAGGAAAAAAATGAGGTTTAGTAGAGGAGAGGTGGTGTTCTACAGATTGAAAATTAGATCTTAGACCGCGAATGTTGCAGAAGTTAATGAAATAAAAAGTTGAGGGGCGGTGTCAAGACACTTAGGGTCGTCGTCAGAAGGGCATTCCGACCTGGGGATATTTGTGGTCCCCTCCCCCAGATGGGGACTCCGAGGCTGGTGTAGGAGTCACCATGATAAATTTGAAATTTTGAGTAAAGGGTGGGTGTGTTATTAGGTGCTTGTAGAGGAGGAAGAGAGTTGTGTGGAGGAAGAGAGTTGTCTTTAGAGGGCAGGCTGTGACTGCCCCTTGTGTTGTGAGACACAAGGGGAAACGTTCAGTGAGGTCACAGCTGGGTTTAATGATAAGTTCACAGCACCCCCGGATCCAGTGCTTTAGACCTCACTGGGAGTAATTATCGTTTCGGCAGGTGCCTACTGCCTCCTCCTCTCTCACACACACACACACACACACACACACACACACACACACACACACACACACACACACACACACACACACACACACACACACACACACACACACACACACACACACACACACACACACACACACATGAACTTAAAGCAAAATTCACGTGGTTTCAGTAGTTTCCGCTTCCTGCCCAAACCTGTCAGGCAGCAAGGAGTCTCCGGGTGCTGGACTTGTAAGGCTTGGCTGCCCCTTATCCCTGCTCCGCGGGTCACACTGGCCTCTGTGTGTAAGCTGTGGGCGGTGAAGTGGAGCGGGCCAATCACCGCCTCATTACTATAAGCTCGTGGCCTTATTGGCTGATTCGTGGTGTGTTCTGTAGCGTGGAGGGAAATGTGGGGAAGGATGTGGAGTGGAGATGGTTTAGGTGGATAGTGGACGGGAGGTGGAGAATGTGGAGGAGATAGGAAGTTTAGAGGAGGCAGAAGAAGGGAGAAGGATGTGGAAAAATTGCAGTTTAGATGAATGTGGAAGAGGGAAGTAAAAGAATATGGATAAGAATGAGAGAAGGAAAAGAAGATGTGGAGGAGAGATGGAATTTATAGAAGATAGAAGAAAGAAGTAAAGGAAGACGTGGAGGAGAGAAGGTGTTTAGAGAAGACAGAAGAAAGAAAGAAGGATGTGAAGGGAAGAAGAAGGAAATAGAGGAGAAAGGATTTAGAGAAGGCAGAAAAAGGAAGTAGAAGGAGGAGGAAATAGAATTTACTGAAGGCAGAAGAGGAAAGGAGGAGGAGGAGGAGGAAGAGGAGGAGGTGGAGAAGATGTGAGACTTTGAGAGGAGGCAGGAGATGGAGTAGGGTGGATTATGAGACAGAAGGTGGAGGAGGGAGGATTTAGCGGATGAAGAAAGTAGAGGTGGTGGAGGAGAAGGAAGGGAGGAGGTGGAGAAAAGATAAGGATTTGGGGGAGAAAGAATGTGAAAACGGCTGGAGATGGAGGAGATGGGAAGAGAAAGAGGGGGAGAGGGAGTAGGTGGAAGAGGCCGGGGAAGAGAAAGGGGTGGAAGTGAAGATGGGAAATGGAGGAGGAGGAGGAGGAGAAGGAGGAGTGGCTCTATGGTTCGTGAATGTCTGTTTGGAAGACTTGCATTCTCTCTCTCTCTCTCTCTCTCTCTCTCTCTCTCTCTCTCTCTCTCTCTCTCTCTCTCTCTCTCTCTCTCTCTCTCTCTCTCTCTCTCTCTCTCTCTCTCCAATACCCAGCCTTCCCTTAATGGCGGTTCAAGCTTCCTGAATATTCCTGTGTTAGCTTCTTTCTCTCTGTACTTTTGCCTCACCACGCTCCTGCCTGCGCCCAAGCACCGATACATCACGCGCGGGAATAAGCAGGTGTGGGAATTGCATTATGGAACGTGTCGTGTTGGGGTTAAGTGCAGGTGGTGGTGGTGGTGGTGGTGGTGGTGGTGGTGATAGTGGTGGTGGTGGTGGTGGTGGTGATTTTTGTGGTGGTGGTATTTTATCATGCATTGTTGGGTTAGGTTAGGTTAGTGGTGGTGGTTGTGGTGGTTAGGTTAGGTTATGCCTTGTTAGGTTAGGTTAGTGGTGGTTAGGTTAGGTTATGCTATGTGATGTGATGGTGGTGGTGGTGTCCATGGTAACGGTGGTGGTAGTGGTGGTGGTGTTGGCGGTGGTGGTGACGTGTTATGCAGGCTGGGGAGAGAAACTAATGTACCTTGACTAGGCTGCTGGAAATTGACCCTTCAGCCGAGCAGTCCCTTCCAGCCCTTTCCAGTCCTCTCCTCGAATCTGCATTATCACAGACCCATTCTACTCTCCCTTACTCTCTCCCTCTCTCTGTGCGTGCATCCTTTGTCAGCTCTCTCCACCCTTAGTCCTATTTCTATTTCACTTCGTTCTAACCTCTTTGTTTATCGTCCACCTCTCTTTTTTTCATTTCCCCCCCCTTTTTTTTTTGTCATTCATGCATCCCCTATCGTGTTTCTATTCTCTCTCATCCTTCCTACTTTTATTCCTTTCTTTGTTTTCGTTTGTGTCTATATAATCTATACCACCCACGTTTTTTCATTCCTTTTCTTATTCATACATTCTCCTATCGTAGTTTTATCCTTATTTTTATCTTTTCTTCATTCTTTTTGTACTCCTGTTCCTTCTATTTCTCTGCTTACTCGTTCGTATCTATAATTTATACTACCCACTTTTTGTTTTCATTCCTTTTCTTATTCCTACATCTCCGTATCGAATTTATATCCTTATTTCTATCGTTTCTTTATTCTTTCCCTACTCCTATTCCTTCTGTTTTTCCTCCTCTTTGTTCGTGTCCATACCATCCACCTTTTTTTGTATTCCTTTTCTTATTCATGTTCCTTTTCTTATTCATGCACCCCCGTATCGTATTTCTACCCTTATTTCTATTTTTTCGTCATTTTCTACTCGCATTCCTTTTTCCTCCTCTTCGTTTGTGTCTATAATGTAGATCACCCACGTGCTTTTCTCATTCTTTCATTCCCAGTTACACACTCCACTGGCTTTCCTACACTTTTCGCAGTCCTCTCATGTTTATGTCACCTCGTACATGTCGCTGGCCTGTATCGAACACCTCGTAAGTCTTCTCATTCCCTTATTTTTCCGCACCCTTACCCTTCTTCTTACTCTCACCACGACTTAAAATCACTCCATCGGTTCTTCATGACACCTCACACCTCGATCGTTACTTTATTTTTAGTCACGCGCGTCGCTCCACAACAGTCTCCTCTCGACGTTTCCTTAGAGGGTTGGCGCCATGTACGAGTCTCCTCCAGTTGTTTCTGTCTCTTGTATCTTCCTCTGTGACTCCCATCCTTTGCAGTTCTACAGTAATTCCATCCTCAATCTCTCTTTCTGTCTTCCCCACTTTCGTCCTCCCTCAGCTCGTTTTCTCCATGCTCTTTTAATCGATTCCTGGTCTTCTTTTCTTAATACGTGACCAAACATCTATTTTTTATCTTATCACTTCCTTAATGCATTCCACTTCTCTCCTCTCCACACTCGGGCATGTAGTCTTTAAGTCCGTGTACGCTTCTGCTGCTGGTGGTGTTGGCAGGGGCGAGTCTCAAGCCAGACTCTCGTTACCACCCAACACTCCTCCCTGCTTTGTGTGTCGAGGGTGTGCTGGCGTCCGTGAAGTGCTCTGGGTCTGCTCTGGGAATCTGGCAGTGTGAGGAAAAGGTGACGGAGCGAACAAGGGGGGGAGTGGTTTAGATTCTGTCCTTTATCCTTGTTGCAGTGCGTGAGTGGAGGATGTTTGTGTACGTGTACGTGGGTGTGTGGGTACGGAAGTGTGATTGGAGTGGTAGGTAAGGGTGAGGGGAGTGTGCAAAGGGAAGGGAGGGTGGGAGGGGGTAAGGGAAGCTGTAAAGGGAAGGAGAGAGTCGATTGTTGAGTGAGTGAGGGAAGAGGAGGGTTTGGGAATAGGAGGGTGAAGGGAAAGGAATGTTCTGGGAGGACTATGAAGGGAGAGAGGCAGAATAGGAAGAGAGTATTAGGGGCAGATGAGGTTGAGGGAAAAGAAGAGAGTACGTGGGCAGAGAAGAGGGAAAAATGTTGGGAAAGGGAGAAGAAAATAGAGAAAAAAAAGTAGGAGAGACAGACAGATAGACAGACAGAAAGACCTTGAGGGAAGAAGACGAAGGAGGAGAAGCAAGAGGAGGAAGTTCTTATTTTTGTTTTGGCGACTCAGTTTTTGCAAGTTTGTCTCCGCGTGGGCTGAAATGAAATGAGGCCGTGCATAAATAGTGCCACGCTGAACCGAAAGTGCCGCTTAGCGAGTCCTCCATCCCAACACTCGTGCATATATTAAGATCATTTGAATATTAAGCCAACGAAGCTGAATATTTAATGAAGCGAGTGGTTATCTGTTTCCTAGGTTTGCTTTTAATATGAGTTTCATAAGTAATATCACTTCCACTCTCTCTCTCTCTCTCTCTCTCTCTCTCTCTCTCTCTCTCTCTCCTCTCTCTCTCTCTCTCTCTCTCTCTCTCTCTCTCTCTCTCTCTCTCTCTCTCTCAATTGTTCTCTTGCTCTCTAGTTCACTCGCTTACTCACTCACTCTCTTACTCATTTACTCGCTTACTCTCTCACTCAAACGCTTACTTGCTCAAGCACTTACTTTCTCACTTGCTCCCTAATTCCCTCGCTCAGTTACCCACTTGCCCACTCGCCGCTCACTTGCCAACGTAGCGAAATAACTTGAATGTTTTCGTGACTCAATGTTTTCTTTGTGTGAGCGTGGCGTGAAAATCGTCAGCGAAGAAAAGGAAGGAAAAATTTTTATGAAAAGGTCTAGTTTGGTTTCAGGAATGTGCTGTGACTGAGGCCTTGAGATGAAGGGTGGGGGACTCTCTCTCTCTCTCTCTCTCTCTCTCTCTCTCTCTCTCTCTCCTCTCTCTCTCTCTCTCTCTCTCTCTCTCTCCTCTCTCTCTCTCTCTCTCTCTCTCTCTCTCTCTCTCTCTCTCTCTCTCTCTCTCTCTCTCTCTCCCTTTACTATTATACTTCACTTTCTTTTTTTTTTCCTTTTATATTTTCCATTCCTCCTCCTCCTCCTCCTCCTCCTCCTCCTCCTCCTCCTCCTCCTCCTCCTCCTCCTCCTCCTCCTCCTCCTCCTGCTCTTCCCTCTTTCATTACGTTTCCTCTCCCTCTCCTCTCACTGCTCTCACTGACTCATCTCGACCAGCAGTGAGTCAGTATAGAATCGTATTATTTTTCCGCTCCCTTCTTTTACTTGTGTAGTTTTTCCTGTCTCTCTTCCTCTCTCCCCATCCCCCTCCACCCACCACCAGCCCCCACCAGCCCCTCAGCCTTCATATCTCGCCAGCACGCTAAGCCAAAACAGAAGGTTCAAGAGTGGCAGTCTATTATTCCCTTAAGAGTGAGTGTCAATCTGCCGGGCTTACACCTCAGGCTTACCGTCCTTCCTTCACCTCCCTTGCCGCCTCGCCGTCTTGCCTCCTGCCGCCACACACCTGTGACGGCCTGTTTGTTCGCCCTGTCACCGCCTCTCCGCGCGCCCTAGGATCAACTGAAGTTCTGAATTCTGCCGCTGAAAGAATCATTTGTGGAGTTCTCTGCCGCGTCTTCAGCAGAGTGATGAGGTGGTGGTGGTGGTGGTGGTGGATTTGGGATTATGTGTGTTGTAAAGATTTTTTTTTCTTTTTGAGGGTTGACTTTCTTACATGGTTTGTGGTATATTGTAGGGTAGGAAGTATGAAACGAATTTTTTTTTTTGTGTGTGTGGTTTTGAGTGTTTTGAGGAGGTATGAGTTGTATTGCACTTTAGAAGATTTTAAACGTAAACATGTTGTTGTTGTTGTTGTTGTTGTTGATGATGTCTGAAAAATTTTGCATTTATTGTAGATTAGAAAGTTGAAATGGTTTTCTTTCTTTTTCTTTCTTTCTTTTTTTTTTTTTAATAGTTTAGTACAATGTGCAGTACACATTGCTTATGGGTGACGGATTGATTTCAACTCGGAGATGTTTGCTAAGGAAATAACCACTTTGGTTAACTTACGTGACCGATTATGGAGAGAAACAACAATAATTTCTTTCAACACCATTATGACACACGAGGCATAACCCTTTCTTTTAGACACTAACACATTATACACTAAACCACTCGTACCTTATGACCACACTTAAAACAACCCTCTGCATTACATAGCCCATGCATGAGCCGGTATGTACAATGTCTAAAGTTAACCAGTAACCTTGATCATGGACAGAAATTTCCCCCTTTTTTTTACCCACCACCACCACCACCACATATTGCTAAACCACTCGTACCTTATGAATACATTTAAAACCAACAGTGCAGTACATAATCCATCACAAGTCAATACCTACAGTGGCTTTAATCAGTCTCCTTCAGTCCCCTTCATCGCCGCCTCTATAACCAGAGAAGCAGTAGGAGGCTTGTAATCTTAGTAATCCCAGTGGTTCCCCGCCCTTATTGTCCTTCATTCCGGCCCCTAATGAAGCGAGGGAGCAGCTGACCATGGATTCTAAGAAGTTATAACTACAATCCACGAACTGGTTGGGTATTCGAGGGCCCGAGATTACAATAGTGTGTGTGTGTGTGTGTGTGTGTGTGTGTGTGTGTGTGTGTGTGTGTGTGTGTTTGGTGGTAGTAGGTGCAGGGAGGCGGTATGGGTGTCTGTTTGATGGTGCTTTTGGTGTTAGTGTTTGTGTGTGTGTGTGTGTGTGTGTGTGTGTGTGTGTGTGTGTGTGTGTGTGTGTGTGTGTGTGTGTGTGTGTGTGTGTTTGCGTGGCGTTTAGAATTTTTTTTTTTTTGTGGTTGTGTCTGTTATTTTTATTTTTTTTATTTATTTATTTTTATTATTTTTTTTATAGTTATTTGGGTTGAGGGGACTACGCGCACGCATACACTCTCCTCCCACCCCTTTCTCTCTCTCTCTCTCTCCTCTCTCTCTCTCTCTCTCTCTCTCTCTCTCTCTCTCTCTCTCTCTCTCTCTCTCTCTCTCTCTCTCTCTCTCTCTCTCTCTCTCTCTCTCTCTCTCTCTCTCTCTCTCTCCTCACACACACACACACACACACACACACACACACACACACACACACACACACACACACACACACACACACACACACACACACACACACACACACACACACACACACACACACACACACACACTAGTAATTTTCCTCTCTCACCTCACCTGCTTCAGAAACTCAAGTAACCATCATTTATTTACAGAACCTTGCTTATAAAATGACTCACCCACACAGAGCAAAGAATCACCTACAATTTTCTACTCCTATACAATATGCATTCCTTATTTCCTCAGAAGCGGCCATATTTTCACCCTCTGCCTTCCACTTTTCGCGGTATAAACTCGCTGTCACCATTGTAAGTCAGTGTCCTGTTCGGGGAAGAGCAGACCGTTCCTTTAAAACTGCAGCGTGATAGACTGGAAGGAAGAGAGAGAGAGTGAGAGAGAGAGAGAGAGGGAGGGAGAATCATAAGGTTTCATGTTTTTTACTGAAGCAAGTCAGCGTCATTTCCAGGGAAGTGTGAGTCTTTTCTCCAGGAGTTCAATGTGATCTGAGGATCGCGGCGTGCAGGCGTGAGGTGTGTGTCAGCTGAGTGCCGAGGCCTTGGGGAGGAGGTGTCAGGAAGGCAAGGACTTGTTCAAGGGAATGCATCAAGAGGCGGGGCTGTGGACTAGTTATGCGCGTGTGAGGGGTTTGGCAGGGCTTGTGAAGAGGAGGAAGGTACTGGAGCAGGGGAACCATTTATTACTTCAGGCTTTCAATTACGGTTTACTGCACCATAGATAAGACTGGGCAATATTGTGAAACACTTCCGACCGCATCTCCACTACTTTCGAAAGGCTCTTGTTGAAGTTACAGGGGTTTTTAAGCGTGTTTCTTGTGGTTCTAATTACAGACCAACAAAATTTCTGCGTTATTGGCACGTCTAGAGAACCCGATTAATCATCTTTGAAAATAGTTGTGTGAGAGAACAAAGTGTTTCAGAATACGGGCCTTTACCTGCTTGGGTGTATCAGCTGTCCACTCCGAGTGATAAAAAAGATACCTTCTATACACACAAGACAACATCAGCACGTGTACGTAGCACAGCTTAACACTTGCTCTGAGGCTGAGCTTGGAGGCCACCTTTGCCGCAGCCTTCTCAGTACGCTACAAAATATAGATAAACATTAAATTAAAAAGAAGTCTTTTTAGTTATTTTTAAAACTAGGCTTAATAAATACATGCAACAAAATTTCAAATGTAGTCGTAGAGCAGCCATGCAACACTGTATTGCATTTATGTATTTTTGTAACAAGATTAATGGTTACCGTTTCCTTTAATTATTATGTGTCTTGATTGTATTAAATTCTAATAATTTTTCTTTGCTTTTTTGTTTATTTTTTTATTTTAATGTTTATTTTTCTGTCCACTTTCTGTGCCAACTGAGAATAACCGTTGTAACGATGGAAATAAAATTTTGAATACTCTCTCTCTCTCTCTCTCTCTCTCTCTCTCTCTCTCTCTCTCTCTCTCTCTCTCTCTCTCTCTCTCTCTCTCTCTCTCTCTCTCTCTCTCTCTCTCTCTCTCTCTCTCTCTCTCTCTCCGTTGCACACTTCTATATTGCTTTTATTCCCTGCAGGACAATTATCTTTAGTGTTTTGGAATATTTAGGAGTAACATTCCTCCCTCGCCAGTTTTTTCTGCCAGTATATGAGCAGCGTCTCTTTCTAAATCAACTCCTTGTCTTCCCTGCACTTTATTGCGTTCACTATTGCAATTACAACAGCAATTCCCAGTTTACAATTTATTTATGCGTTCCCATTCCATTATTCCTTTTGTGAGTGATTTTTTTTTTTTTTTTTTTTTTTGTTGAGAATTCCCTCCATTCCCACATATTCGTACGGACGTTGTGCTTCTTCCTTCACTTTTTTTTCTCTCCCTTCCTCAGGTTTCCTTCATTTCACTCCCTCTCTTTATATTTACTTACACCTTTCTCAATTTACTCCGTCATATTATTTCGTTCCTCCATTTATCTGCCTCTGGGTCCCTATCTCTTTTCTTTATTATCTTCTCTCTTCTTCCTTCTCTTCCTCCGTCCCTCCCTTCCTCCATCTCTTTTCCATCTTCCTTGTGTTCTTTTTATTCCTTGGTTTACTTCGTTGTATTTAATTCTTTCATATTTCTCTACGTATCTGTTTCCATCCATGTCTCTCTCTTTTCCCCTCTTTCATTATCTCCTCCTCTTCGTCGTCTCTTTTCCATTCTCCTTCCATCTTCCTTTACTTGCGCCACTCAATATTTACTTAATTCCTCTGTGTCTCTTTTTATCACCTGTTCTTTTCCTTTGCTTTTCTTTTTACTTTTCTTCTTCTTCTTTCCTTTCTTTTTAATTCTTTCTCCGTATATTTTTTTCCTGAGATGTGCATTTCTATTCTCCATTTCCTTCATATATCAATTTTTCCTTCCTTTCCTTTTTTCACAATTATTATCGTTTTGCTTTCCTTCCTTTTCCTACAGTCTAACCCATTTCCAGTTTACTTTGTAGCATTTTCTTATCATGTTTCTCCTGATTTTCCCCTCTTTTATTGTCCTGTTTGCTTCCCTCTCCTCCCTTTTTCGCTATTATTATCCCCTCCTCTGCTTCCCTCCCTTTTGTTCTCAGTTTACTCGTTACCATTATCTTATTCATCCTTATGTTTTTCGCTCTTTTTCCCGTCTTTTATTATTATCTCCTCTGCTCCCCTTCTTCTCCTCCTCCATTCCTTCATCTTTCTTCCACATGGGTGCACAGTTGATGGTCTGCACAAGATTGCTTCTTATCCTCACACTTCTTGACTTCTTTTTTTCAACTCAGATGGAGATTCTTCGCTGGTCTCTCTCCTTTATTCAAGCCAAGAACTTCAGCAGCTAAGAATCCATAAAATCACCCATTCGTGAGGCTGGGAATTAATGCAGTTTTTCTTTTTTTTTTTTTTTTTTTGGTGCTTCCCGGAAACTTGTGGTGAATTAATAGGCGTGTGTCTTCGTAGGCTTAGTTGTGGCTGTGGGTTATGACTTGGTGACATGAAATTGGGCTACAATTTTTTGTAAAAAGTTTTATCACAATTTGTATCTGATGATAAAAACATGTTCTTAACTTCAAATAGTCACACGATGCGTACATGAAATATTCTTTTGAGTTCACAAGAACTGTACGTAGATGATAAAATTTAACTTTAACCGTATTTCACTTTTAAAATAAATTTAGCCTGTAAAAAATAAATAAATAAATAAAAAAATATTGATAAAAGTTTCAATATCAATTTTTTCTATACTTCAAGTTAAATTTTATAGTTTAAAGTGAAGTTTTTAATCGCTCTCTCTCTCTCTCTCTCTCTCTCTCTCTCTCTCTCTCTCTCTCTCTCTCTCTCTCTCTCTCTCTCTCTCTCTCTCTCTCTCTCTCTCTCTCTCTCTCTCTCTCTCTCTCTCTCTCTCTCTCTCTCTCTCTCTTCATGTCTGGGCCTTAACAAAATAGGAAAATAATTTCAATTGCAAAAATTTTCGTCAGTTAACAAAGACATGTTCTTTACATAGACACGTAGTGCATATATTAAATATACTTTTAGAAAACTTAAGCATACAAGAGAAAAATGTCGTTATTTCTTTGCTATATCTGGCGTTTTCTGTCTGACTATTTTTACAAGAGGGAGAAAAGAGGGTTTTCTAAGTTGTTCCAGAAACTTTATCTCTCGAGTTTGTGACAAGATGCAGGATTTTTTTTGACAAACTGAGAAACACAAGCACACGAGGGAGAGAAGCGTGATTTCAAGTTGTTCCAAGAGTCTCACTTTTCATTGCAGCCGCCGTGTGTTGTGTGTTGTGTGTTGTGTGTTGTGGGTAAGGTTCCGGCGCCACTCAGCCACGCATCACTTACTCCCGCTTCTCTGCTTCCTTCTGTGTTTGTCTTCTTGTGTTTGTCTGCGTGTCTCTCTCTCTCTCTCTCTCTCTCTCTCTCTCTCTCTCTCTCTCTCTCTCTCTCTCTCTCTCTCTCTCTCTCTCTCTCTCTCTCTCTCTCTCTCTCTCTCTCTCTCTCTCTCTCTCTCTCTCTCTCTCTCTCTCCCATCCCGAGACTGCTGCGTTCATGTGAGAGGATTGAAATGGGTTTTGTTTCTGTGCGTGGGTGGTCTCTCTCTCTCTCTCTCTCTCTCTCTCTCTCTCTCTCTCTCTCTCTCTCTCTCTCTCTCTCTCTCTCTCTCTCTCTCTCTCTCTCTCTCTCTCTCTCTCTCTCTCTCTCTCTCTCTCTCTCTCTCTCTCACACACACACACACACACACACACACACACACACACACACACACACACACACACACACACACACACACACACACACACACACACACACACACACACACACACACACACACACACACACACACACACACACACACACACACACACACACACACACACGAAATATTTTTCCCTTTGATTGAGGTCAGGTCACATTCTCTCTCTCTCTCTCTCTCTCTCTCTCTCTCTCTCTCTCTCTCTCTCTCTCTCTCTCTCTCTCTCTCTCTCTCTCTCTCTCTCTCTCTCTCTCGTGACTGCACCTCTCCTAACGCCAGTAATTGGAGGAGGTATCAGAGAATTGTAGGCAAGAACTGAACCTTGATTCTAACTTAGACAAAAAAATATTACCCTTGCATTCACTGTCTTATAACTTGCTGATGTGGATTTTGTGTCGAGCCTCAATTTTCTTCCACGCGCGTGTGTGGGAGGGAGAGGGAGTCGTGTGTGTGTGTATGTGTGTGTGTGCTGATCTCTAACTATCAGAATATGTAGAAACGTGTTATATTCTCTTCCTTTCTCTCCCTTTTACTCTCTTCGATTAACGGTTTCCTTTTCTTGTGTGTGTGTGTGTGTGTGTGTGTGTTTCCAGGTCTTTAGGAATGAGAACATGTAGAAAATGTGTTATATTCTCCTTCTCTCTCCTTCTCCCTCTTTCTCTCTTTCTAGACTAATGGTTTCCTTATTCTAATGTATGTATGCGTGTGTGCCCAGATCGTTAGCAGTCAGAACAGGTAGATAATGCTATATTCTCTCTCTCTCTCTCTCTCTCTCTCTCTCTCTCTCTCTCTCTCTCTCTCTCTCTCTCTCTCTCTCTCTCTCTCTCTCTCTCTCTCTCTCTCTCTCTCTCTCTCTCTCTCTCTCTCTCTCTCTCAACTAATACTTTCCTTATCCTGATGTGTGTGCGTGTGTGTGTGCCTGTCCAAATCTTTAACTATCAGAACATGAAGAGACGTGTTATATTTTTCTCTCCTCTCTCTTTCCCTCTCCCTCTCCCTCTCCCTCTCCCTCTCCCTCTCCCTCTCTCTCTCTCTGCCGACTAATGCTTCCCTTATCCTGATGTAGAGTCTTCGCCGTGGAGTTTTGGCTGCAATGAGCAAAATAATCCCTAGTCTCGTAATGACCGCCGCGGGAGACGAGGTGGAGGAACGGCAGCTGAGGGGAGTGAGGGGAGGGTGAGGGAGGCTGATGGGAAGGCTGAGGGAGAGGGAGGGGGAGGCAAAGATTAGGCGATTTAAGAGAAAGAAATGAGCCGTGGAAAGGAAAATACGCCTGAGTGAGAGAGTTTTAGGTCAGGGGAAGGAAGGATGTGAAAAGATAATTAGTTTTTTTTATGATAATGATGAGAAATAAAGGTTATGTAATAAAATATGTACTTTTTATTATTGTTCATATATATATATATATATATATATATATATATATATATATATATATATATATATATATATATATATATATATATATATATATATATATATATAAAGCCTATATTTGTAGAGTAAAATTTTTTAGAGTGGAAAAAAGAGAAGGGTAGAGAAAATTAGAACAAAGGAAAGGTGAGAATATGAAAGAAGAGAGAAATGAATGAATGAAAGGTAAAGAGGAACATGAAGAAAGACGAATAAGTTTTGGAAGACAGCCTGGTCCGTGGGGAACCGGATGTTGTAGATGAATAAAAGCACCAGTATAGCTACATAAAATATCTTTAATTCCAACGTTTCGGCACAGAGACCATCCCATTATCAAGGAGCTGTGGACAAATGACATAAGACCTTAAAAAAAATAAAAAAAAAGAGAAAAGCAATTTAAAGTCAGGCAACACACACACACACACACACACACACACACACACACACACACACACACACACACACACACACACACACACACACACACACACACACACACACGTGCATGCATACATACAAACATACATACTTTCCCAAGGTCCAAGGAAGTAATAACAACTGCTTTAGGTAAAACAAGGGATTACTTTCAAGTTTTCTTATTAAAATATTCAAAGTTGAATATCACAGGGGAGCGAGAAACCAAGATGGGAGGAGTAGGAGGAGAGGAGAGGACGAGATAGTCGGAGGAATAGGAGAAAACTGGAAGAAGGCAACACGGGAAGAGGGAGGAGAAAAGGAAACGGTAAGAGGAATAGGAGGGCATTTGAGGAAGGAAACAGGAGGAGAAAGAGGAGATATATAGACAAAAGGAGGAAAAGGAGAGAAAGGGAGACAAGTTGAGGAAAAGAACTGACTATAATAGAGAGGAGGAGGAGAACGAAAGGAGGAGGAGGAGGAGGAAGGGGGAAAGAGGGAGGGAGAGGTAGTGCAAGAAATATGAGTCAGTAAAACAAAAGAATGTCAGAGAGAGAGAGAGAGAGAGAGAGAGAGAGAGAGAGAGAGAGAGAGAGAGAGAGAGAGAGAGAGTAGCAAGGAAGGGGGTAAAGAAGAGGGTGTAAGTAACAAAGGAAGGATATAAAAAGGTGTTGAAGAGAAGATAACACAAGATTAACGAGAAGGTGATAGAGGAGGAGGAGGAGGAGCAAAAATAAGGAAGGAGTAAAGAAAGAGAGACACGCGGTAATGAGAGAATAAGGAGAGGAAAGAGAGAGAAAAAGATAAAAAGAAAAACACAGGGAAAACTTGGCTGTAACGATGAATAAAGCGAAGAATTATGAAAGAAAGAGAAGCATTTTCGAAAACATTGCAACTTAATGAAAGAAAAAAGAAATACAGTAAATGTGAAAATTGTTCAGGAAATTAAAGAAAAGTGGCAGGTGAACAGAGCAAAATGAATGAGAGGAAATGAAAAGAATAAGACCAGAGAATAATAAACTGCAAGAAGGATAAACAGACTAGGAATAAACGAGAGAGAGAGGAAGAACAAAAAGAGAGCGATAAGATAAGTGAAGAATGGAGGAAATGAAGAAAAAGTAACATGACAAATTAAAAATCCTTAGATAAAAATGAATAATGGGGAATATGAGAGGAAAACAAAGGAGAAGAGAAGACAGAAGAGAAGATATAAGAAAGATCGGATAAATCAAAGCAAAATAAAAATAAAGTGAAAACGTGCAAAAGGAAATTATGATAAAGGAAGAAGTGGATGAGAGAGAGAGAGAGAGAGAGAGAGAGAGAGAGAGAGAGAGAGAGAGAGAGAGAGAGAGAGAGAGAGAGAGAGAGAGAGAGAGAGAGATAGAAGGACATAAACGTAAAAGTGAAATAGCGGGGAAAAGGTGAAAAGAATAGAAAAAACGGCGAGTAAAAATTAAAGAAAGGAAGGAAGGAAGGAAGGAAGGAAGGAATAATGTAGAGGAAAAAGAAATAGATGAGGCAAGATAAAGTAATGATGAAAAAAAAAGAAAAAAAAAAGACAAGGTGAAATACGAACAGAGAAATACTTCCAAATCTTAAACAATAAATTTTAGACCGAAAGTAAACAAAGTAAACAGCAAAATGAAAAGAATAATAGAAAAGGAAATACACGCACACAAAAAAAAAGATAAAAAAATAAAAAAATAGAAAGTGCTAACTAGAACATGAAGTAGAATACGAAGCAGGAAAGATAAGTTAAAAGAAGTTAAAGGAAGAATAGAAAAGTTAAAGGAAGAATAGAATGCAGAGATGAGTGAAGAAAACAGAATAATAGGAAAAATTAAATAAAAAGAAGATACTCGTTTTATGGAAAAGAAAAAGAGGGCCAAGGAAGGAAATAAGGAAGGGAAATTAGTGGGAGGTAGGGAAAGACAGAAATAATAACTACGAAAATAAGATGAGGGGAAGGTAAGGAAAGAACAGTATGAAAGTAATGCCAGAATTTTCAGTGTTATGGAAGGGAAACAGGCATAGGGGAAGGTCAAGGTAAAGGAAGGTAAGAGATAGATTAGTGATACAAAATACATCATGAATAGTATAGGAAAATGAGAGAAAACTATAAGGCAAATATAAACGGAAAAAAAAAAAAAAAAAAAAAACAGAGGTAATGAAGCGAAATAGGTCTGGACACGTTAGGGAATTCAGGGGACATACCAAAAAAAAAAATATATATATATAGGAAAAAATGAATATAATCGTTTGAAAAAAAGTAAGAAGCAAGTAAGGGGAAGCTAGAGAGGGAAGATATGGGAGTGATGGAAGAAATATGAGAGGTAAGGGAGGAAAATAATTCTGGACGTAAGGTGTAGAGAAAGATTTAGAAGACAGGGAATAAGAATATGGAAAAGGAAAGAGAACAAAAATGAAAATAAATATGACACGGATTGTAATAGAAAATATATATAAAGACGAAAAATGTAAAAATAGGAGGAAAACGAGAGAGAGAGAGAGAGAGAGAGAGAGAGAGAGAGAGAGAGAGAGAGAGAGAGAGAGAGAGAGAGAGAGAGAGAGAGAGATAAGAAAAGTAGGGGAAATATAGAAGGGGCTGGTGGTGAAAGAAAAAAAAAGACAAATAAATAACAAACCAGTGTGGAGAATAAATTTTAAAACATGGAAAATAGGAAAATGAACAGAGAGAGAGAGAGAGAGAGAGAGAGAGAGAGAGAGAGAGAGAGAGAGAGAGAGAGAGAGAGAGAGAGAGAGAGAGAGAAAAGGTAAGTGGTGGTGGTGGTGGTGCAGGATTTAACAGGTAGGCCAGGTAGGCAGCAGAACAGGTAGAGTGATGGCGTCTTTCCCTACCGTCACCTTGATTAATTTTCCACCATAACTCTGAAATTAGTGGGTGATGAGATTCCTTCCCCGCCGCCTCCTCCTCCTCCTCCTCCTCCTCCTCCTCCTCCTCCTCCTCCTCCTCCTCCTCCTCCTCCTCCTCCTCCTCCTCCTCCTCCTCCTCCTCGACCTTCCCCTACAGGTTATGTCCACACCTACTCCCCTCCCTTACCTCTGTAATTCCCTGCTTCACCTCTGAATTTCCCTCATTTTCTTTTTCTGAAGGTCTTATTTGTTATTTTCTTTCTTACTTCTTACATTATTTTGTGTCCTTTTCCTCCTCTTGTACCTCCTATACCTTCACGTCCACACCTGTTCGACTCTCTTAACTGTCAAATTTCTTGCTTCACGTCCATGTTTTCCTTACTTAGTCTTTCCTTACCTTTCTCTTCTACTGCTTCTCTAACGCTTATATTTTTTAATCATTTATGTTTCCCACCTTGTCTACCTTTATCATGTCCAGACCTGTTTCTCTGCCTTACTCCTCACATTTCTGGCTTCACGTCTATATTTTCATCACTCTTTTCTTTATATATATATATATATATATATATATATATATATATATATATATATATATATATATATATATATATATATATATATATATATATATATATATATATATATATATATATATATATATATATATATATATATATATATATATATATATATATATATATATATATATATATATATATATATATATATATATATATATATATATATATATATATATATATATATATATATATATATATATATATATATATATATATATATATATATATATATATATATATATATATATATGTATATATATATTTGAAGTACATCTTATATTCTGTCCTATTGCTTATATATAAAATTATTCGTATCTTTTACTCTTATTCTCTCCCATCTCTCCTTCTACAATTCTTTTTTGTAATGCTTTGATTGTCATCTCGCTGTCTTTCAATTTATTTTATTTTTTGCTCCTCTTTGTCCCATCACTTTTCTTTCGTCTTCCTTCGTCTTGATTCACACAGTGTTATTTCCACTCAGGTAAATAAAATCCACGAAGAATCCTCCTAAAAATAACATCCCTCGTAACAGATTAGACAACCTGACATGACCTGACCTGATCTAGCCAAGCCTCACCTGTCTGACTGATTACCTTTGCTTAACCTAATATTTCACCTGGGAGGGAGGGAGGGAGGGAGGAAGGGAAGGAGGAAGGGAGGAAGGCAGGGAGGGAGGGAGGGAGGAAGGAAGGAAGGGAGGGAGGGAGGGAGGGAGGGAGGAAGGGAGGGAGGGAGGAAGGGAGGGAGTGAGGGAGAGGAGGGAGGGAGGGAGGGAGGGAGGGAGGGAGGGAAGAAGGAAAGGGGGAAAGGAGAGGGAGGGAGGGAGGGAGAGGAGGAAGGGAGGGAGGGAGGGAGGGAGGGAAAGAGGGAGGGAGGGAAAGAGGGAGGGAGGGAGGGAAAGAGGGAGGGAGGGAAAGAGGGAGGGAGGGAGGGAAAGAGGGAGGGAGGGAGGGAGGGAGGGAGGAAGGGAAAGAGAGAAGGAGGGAGGAAGGGATAAAAGGGAAAGGAGGGATAAAAGGGAAGGAGGGAGAAAGGGAAGGAGAGAGAAAGGGAGAGAGAGAAAGGGAGAGAGAGAGAGAGAGAGAGAGAGAGAGAGAGAGAGAGAGAGAGAGAGAGAGAGAGAGAGAAAGTTTTACGTATTTTGCAGAAACTCGTTGGCAACTGAACACGCCAGAGAGAGAGAGAGAGAGAGAGAGAGAGAGAGAGAGAGAGAGAGAGAGAGAGAGAGAGAGAGAGAGAGAGAGAGAAAGGAACAATCTATATCGAATCCACAATCTCTGAAAGAATGTCCTAATTACAACTCACTCTCTCTTCTTGCTCCAATTACTGGCCAGACATTTCTTGAACCGTCCACTTTTGTCGAGTAATTTGCTAAACTTCGTGGAATTTTGCTTCTTGATTTGCATGTGTGAGTGTGAAGGATATGAGAGAGAGAGAGAGAGAGAGAGAGAGAGAGAGAGAGAGAGAGAGAGAGAGAGAGAGAGAGAGAGAGAGAGAGAGAGAGAGAGAGAGAGACCTTTCAAGCTCACACTTACATCTCACCTACATAAATGTTTAGTACGCAGATGATATACAAGACCTTATAATTTATTCTCCTCCTCCTCCTCCTCCTCCTCCTCCTCCTCCTCCTCCTCCTCCTCCTCCTCCTCCTCCTCCTCCTCCTCTCCTCTTCCTTCTTCCGTGTAATACATATTCTATTGTCTAATTTTTCTTTCATCATATATTTTTTTTGTATTTGTTATTATTCTGCTATTGTTTTAACTCTCTCTCTCTCTCTCTCTCTCTCTCTCTCTCTCTCTCTCTCTCTCTCTCTCTCTCTCTCTCTCTCTCTCTCTCTCTCTCTCTCTCTCTCTCTATAACCTGATATACTGACTTGTACGAACACGATATAATAATCTAAATACATCCGTGTATTTTTTATTAAGCCATTCTTTTGTATTGTTATTGTTGTAATTGTTCATATTGCACTTTATTGTCCCCGGCAGGTGTGAGTCAGAGAGAGAGAGAGAGAGAGAGAGAGAGAGAGAGAGAGAGAGAGAGAGAGAGAGAGAGAGAGAGAGAGAGAGAGAGAGAGAGAGAGTTATAGAATTTAGGAATCTGAAAAAAACGGAAAGGAAAGGGTGAAAAAAAAGTAAAAAAAAAGATACGATGGATAAAAGAAAAATGAAACTGGGAGAAGGATCAGAGAGAGAGAGAGAGAGAGAGAGAGAGAGAGAGAGAGAGAGAGAGAGAGAGAGAGAGAGAGAGAGAGAGAGACTAACACTTCTCCGAGCAATTCTTTTCATTATTCACTAATTTATTTATTCATCTGTCACATCTGCGCACTAATCCCAGCCCACAGATGCAGAGGAGCGGACACACAGGTACTTATCGAGGCTACACCTGGATTACTTGCGAGCGAGGGAAAGGGAACGGTATTTCATTATAAAAGCGAATAACATTTTGCTCCCTCTCCGCGCCCCGAGGATTGCTGAGGCGGGCTGCACAACTAGAGGGTGTTTGATTGCACGAGGGAAGTCTGACAGCGGGATTAAAGGGCGTTAAGTATTTGCAGGAACGTTTACAAGGGTTAGATTCATGTGTTTTCAAGGGGCGTAGTTTGTAGTTTAATTTGGGGGTTATGAGTTGTTGTTTTGTGAGTTGTTGTTTGTTTATATTTCGGTCTCTGTGTCTCGCTTTGCTTCTCGCACGTCTGTAATTGATAGGTATTTTCAGGAACGTTCACGAGGGTTTGATTCGCGTGTTTTGAAGTGGTAGAGTCTCCAGTGATGTTTTATTTAGGGTTTTCATTTGTTTAGGTTTATATGATTGACTTCTTTCTTTGTCACTCTGTCCCTGTCTTGTTTTCTGTCCGTGTGTTCTCTCTCTCTCTCTCTCTCTCTCTCTCTCTCTCTCTCTCTCTCTCTCTCTCTCTCTCTCTCTCTCTCTCTCTCTCTCTCTCTCTCTCTCTCTCTCTCTCTCTCCTCCCCACTACGCATCTTAAATTTATTTATTTTCATGTGTGCTTTGAAACGGTGGAGTGTCCATTTATTTTTGTTGTATTTATTTTATTTTATTTTATTTTTTCTTTGGCTTTGATTTTTATTTGTTCATGTTTATGAGTAGTTGCTTCCTGTTTCTCTTTGTCTCACTCTCCCTTTCTCACACAAATGCATTTTTTTTTTTTTTTTTTTTGCTTGGATTTAGTTCGTGTTTATGACTGGTTTCTGTGTGTAAGTTTTTGTCTATTCCTCTCTCTCACATTCTCACGCCAATACATGTATGTGACAACACGTGCCAGACAGAATCTCTCTTCAAGTAGTTTGATTTTTTTCCTTGTCTTGGGTTTTGTTTCTTTTGTGTTTACGACAATTTTTTTTTCTCTTTTCTCCTCTTCTAACACATAAATGCATATCACTACATATCTTTTTTTTTTTTTGAGTAATTGTATTAGAGAGTCATTCCCAAGTAACACCTCCCAGAACAACATTGAAGCATCCATTTAGGTTCACCTCTGCTGCTCCTCGTCGAACTTGCCAGCTTTGTCAACACGGCGTCTGGCAAAACAGGTTCTTACGTCCAAAGCCTATTAGTTCCCAGCCAGGCCGGAGGAAAATGCGTTTAAGGGACAGGATGGGATGTACACTTCACTTTTGTTGTGATTCTTTTATACTGTTGTTTTGTTTTACTGAGGAATTTTTTATATTTTGATTGGTTTCCGATGTTGAAGTGAAGTGGGTTTTCTTGATTTTTTGTTCCTTTTTCTTTCCTTTTTTTTTTTTTGTATTTATTGATGGGAGAGAATCAGTGTTTTTTTAAGTCCTGAAGAGATGTGGGTTTACTTGGTCTTTTTTCGTTTTTCTTTTTTTTTTTTATTGTTTTATGAGAGGCAAATAGTGGGTGCTTGTTTTCTTTTGTCATGAAGAGCTGTACTTTGTTTACTTGATTAATGTTCCTTTTTCTTCAGTGTTTTTTTTATTTTTTATTATTATTATTTTATGGGAACACGGTTTTCTTGTACTGATTTTATTATTATTATTATTATTATTATTATTATTATTATTATTATTATTATTATTATTATTATTATTATTATTATTTATCATGCTTTTGTTTTCATCCCTCCGATCTCCTTTCCTTGTGCATGAAATATGTAACCTCTCTCTCTCTCTCTCTCTCTCTCTCTCTCTCTCTCTCTCTCTCTCTCTCTCTCTCTCTCTCTCTCTCTCTCTCTCTCTCTCTCTCTCTCTCTCTCTCTCTCTCTCTCTCTCTCTCTCTCTCTCTCTCTCGCCCCGTCGATTTCAAGAAAAGCACCACACGAGGCCAGATTTAGATATCTTTTTTTTTTTTTTTTTTTGCGCAATGATTCTGCTTTTGTTGGGCAGGGACTTTTCTCTGTTGATCTAAATAGAGGAGGAGGTGAGGACGTCTAATTTTGCGCGCTGTGCTTTCCCTGCTATGGTGAGTAAGAACATAAGCATAAGACCGTAAGGGAAGCTGCAAGAATTCACTATTTCACTATAGACTCATCACTAACTACCTGATTTCTGAGTGTATTTCATCAGCTCCATTCATGTACCACTTTATTTGTGGATTCGTTTCCCCTTGCTTCTTTTCTCAATCTAACGTTACCAACCGTATCCTCTAATTTTTGACGATCGTTTGTGACTCTTTGGGGATTGGCACCGCAATGGGCCTTTTTAATTTTGTTACGCTTGGCCGGTGCTCCTAGGAAAAAAATAAATAAATAAATGAAAAAATAAAATAAAATAAAGTAAAAAAAATAAATAAAACTTTGTATCTATTATTTCTTGTGCTACTCTGATTACTGAATAGGGATTTAGTTCATGTCACGCTTGTAGTCTTGTGAACACACACAAGTTTGGCAATGGTTTGAGGGAAGCAGTCTTTGAAACACAATTGGTCTTTATATGGATATTTTGTACCACTTTTTCGAGATGGGTGCAAATTAACGACATTTTCCTTCATTTTCTTTAATTTATGAGATCCTTAGGATGGAAGAGTATTATTGTTGTAGCGATGTGTTAAACATCACTCATTTTACGTATTACTCTGAAACGTAACTACTGAATATGAGGTCAAAGATGCTTAACGCAAATCATCAGTCAGTTCACGTATGACTGTGACGTATAACTAGTATATGTATGGCCAGAGACTTACACGTATCTGTTTTTACTTTGAGTCACTTTGTCGAGTCATGACTGTTGTAGTGAAGCGTTAAGATTATCAACTATTCTACGTATTACTTCCACACGAACTAGTAAACATGTGGCCAGAGACACGCATCTTCTACCTTGAGTCACACAGTAAAGACAAAACACACACACTGACAATCACGCACAAGCTAAACCCAAACATACCTGACGTGCATCTGTACCTGTCCAAACCTTTAATTTCCGTGACACGTGGAGCAGAGCCAGGCGAGCGAGGCATGTAGACTTGTAGGCGTGGTGGCGGATATGTGAACAGAGATCAACACAAGAAATAACAGACTCAACATGACCTACACGTGTTCCTGCACCCTTAACCTTTAATTCTGGAGTGAAAAGGGGGATAGTAAAAAAATACAGGTCAGTGGGGCGTGTGGGCGTTGTAGAGGGCGTGGGTAACCGGGTGTGGCGTGCATGCGTTGCTTGTTTGATCGGCTTTGTGGCGCAGGGTCGAGTGGTCGGTGAATGGCAGCAAAAAGTAATCACCTTGATACCCCGCACGGTCATTCCCAGTCACCGCCATCACCGTGTCTGAAGGCAAAGCAATTAACCTGAAGGACATTAACACAACCACAACCCTTGGGGAAAAAAAAAAAAAAATAAAATAAATAAATAAATAAATAACGAGCACCCCCCCAAAAAAAAAAAAAAACACCCTATGTCCAAGAATACTCAAAATAGTAACGGTCTGAATAAAATAACAAGCTAACACACACACACACACACACACACACACACACACACACACACACACACACACACACACACACACACACACACACACACACACACACACACACACACACACACACACACACACACACACACACTTTGTCCATACCTAAACCCATGCCCACACCGATTTATGTTTCGGATGCTTGTGCCGCAACTTCTCTTCTTTAGTCTTTAGTTTTTTTTCACACATCTCTCCTTTGTTCCGTCGCTCTTCCCTCGTGTTCCTGCTGACTGCTCCGTGTCTAGTTACTCTGTCAAGGCTTTGCGTGGCTGCGTTTCCTGCTGTTCACATGGAGTTGTCTTCGCTTCCAGGACGTTCTTGCCTCGAATATGCCATTGGAAGGACGAGGGAGGGTGGGTCAGGGGAGGCTTAACGCTGGAGTCTGTCGCTAACACACTGGAGGAGTTTGAGAATGAGGAGTAGTTGTGGTTCTGACGTGTGGAATATATACGTAAGAGTAGGTGCTCATACACACACACACACACACACACACACACACACACACACACACACACACACACACACACACACACACACACACACACACACACACACACACACCAAAGATGGCCTTTTCTCAGAGGCAAACAAAAAATTTCTCTAACTTAAAATTTTCAAACGTGAATAGAAATTAGTCTCTCTCTCTCTCTCTCTCTCTCTCTCTCTCTCTCTCTCTCTCTCTCTCTCTCTCTCTCTCTCTCTCTCTCTCTCTCTCTCTCTCTCTCTCTCGTGATGCTGCGGGGGAGTCTGAAGTGAAGGAAGGAAGCGAAGTCTTGACGGGTAAGGAGCGGAGACCCAGAGAACGTTTTCCATTTTCTTTCTGCTGGTCTCAAGGTCGCCGTGGCCCGCTCCGTCCCTGCCTGTCTCGCCTCCCTTCCTGCCAGCTGTCCTGTTTGTCTTCCTGCTTCCGCTACTCCTTGCTACTTCTTTCCTTGATCTTTTCCTTTACAAGCCTGTTTATTGCTGTGTTCAGAAGTATTTCCTCTCTGCTCTCTCTCTCTCTCTCTCTCTCTCTCTCTCTCTCTCTCTCTCTCTCTCTCTCTCTCTCTCTCTCTCTCTCTCTCTCTCTCTCTCTCTCTCTCTCTCTCTCTCTCTCTCTCTCCACTTCTTTACTTAACCTTTTCCTTTACAAGTCTGTTTATTGCTATGGTGACTGCTCTCTCTCTCTCTCTCTCTCTCTCTCTCTCTCTCTCTCTCTCTCTCTCTCTCTCTCTCTCTCTCTCTCTCTCTCTCTCTCTCTCTCTCTCTCTCTCTCTCTCTCGCTCGCTCTCGCTCTCTCTCTCTCTCTCTCTCTCTCTCTCTCTCTCTCTCTCTCGTCGACTCATCATCTAAATAAACACTTCTTTATTCCACTATTGTCATTCTCTCCTCCTCCTCGTCCTTCTCTTCAGCACACCTAGAGCTACCTGTCCCTTCACCTGAGGCGCCACCTTAACTGTATTTGCACGTGCCCAGATGTTTTGTGTGTGTGTGTGTGTGTGTGTGTGTGTGTGTGTGTGTGTGTGTGTGTGTGTGTGTGTGTCTCGGTTTATGTTTGTTTTGATTGGGTTGCTTGTGTTTGTGTTTGAAGCTGAAACGTCTCTATGCTTCCTACCAGATTCCGTGTGTGTGTGTGTGTGTGTGTGTGTGTGTGTGTGTGTGTGTGTGTGTGTGTGTGTGTGTGTTCTGTTTGGTATATTTGCATTTCTCTTTTTCGTCTGTCAGTCTGTATTTCTCTCTGTCTGTCCGTTTGTCTGTGTATTCCTCTTTGTTAGTGCATATCTATTTGTTGGACTTGGCAGTGCCCGTCTAGTTGTGTATATATACGTGCCACTCTGTATGTATGTATGTTGATCCTTCGCCGCCTCCCCCCCCCTCTCTCTCTCTCTCTCTCTCTCTCTCTCTCTCTCTCTCTCTCTCTCTCTCTCTCTCTCTCTCTCTCTCTCTCTCTCTCTCTCTCTCTCTCTCTCTCTCTCTCTCTCTCTCTCTCTCTCTCTCTCTCTCTCTCTCTCTCACACACACACACACACACACCCCAACTTATTCGGTCATTCAAACCTGATACGGGGAACATAGGAGGCTTATCCCTTGCAAGTTTTAATCTTCCTCCTCCTCCTCCTCCTCCTCCTCCTTCTCCTCCTCCTCCTCCTCCTCCTCCTCCTCCTCCTCCTCTAATCCTCTCCCCCTCTAATCCCCTGCCCCATCCTTCCCTCTCTTCAGGCCACTCATGCCAACTCAGCAATAATTCAGGCAGCCAGTTTTGCCGCTGAGTTGCTGCTGAGTCGGGAAATAATCAGGAGTGCTCAGGTGACGCATTGTTGCATACCTGAGTTACCTGCCGCCACTCATGTAATATGGAGTAATCAATTAAAGTACAGGTACCTTGCTGGGAATTAGTGCTGCATTATGTATACCTAGATGTTCGTGGCTGTCTAATTAGTACATTTTTACAGGTATATATACATGTGGTTTTTTTTTTTTAATAGAAGCTTGCATGAAGTAATTAAAGGATATATATATTTAAACTTTAATTTCAAGCTTGTATCAGATAAGTATTGAATCGCACATGCATACAGACAGACAGGCAGACAGACATACTTAAACATATACTTTCAATTCAAGCTTCCATCAAATAACTATTAATTAGAAAATACATACATACATACATACATACATACATACATACATACACGCATACACGCGCACATATACTTACCTATACACACATACATACACATTATACTTCCATTTCAAGCCTGTATCAATATATACTTTAAATTGAAGCCTGTATCAAATAACTACTAAATCACACACACACACACACACACACACACACACACACACACACACACACACACACACACACACACACACACACACACACACACACACACACACACACACACACACACACACACACACACGAGCCCAATACACATACACCTTCATACTCACACACATACACACACACACATACGTAAGTAGGTGCAGTAGACAAAGGAATTTATCACAAACATACTTTTTATTCAGCCGTGCGTAAGTTGTGTGTATTATTTCTCTTATTTTGCGTGCAGTGGAGGGTAATATTGTGCCGTGACTATAAATGTTGTAATTAATTTGGGGTACATTGTGTGTGCTGCAGAGAGAGAGAGAGAGAGAGAGAGAGAGAGAGAGAGAGAGAGAGAGAGAGAGAGAGAGAGAGAGAGAGAGAGATAGAGCGCTGAAACTCCTTTTTCTCTCCATTCCTACGCTTATCACTCCCTCACTCCCTCTCTCTCCATCTATCACTCTCATTCCTTCCCTCTCTCCCTCCCTCACTCTTTTATTCCCTCCATCTCTCCCTCATTTCCACTCTCTCATTTCTTTTATTTCTACCTCTTTCACTCCCACCTTCATTCCTTCCATCTCTCCCTCCCACACTCCTCTCCCTCCTTCCCTCCCTCCCTCCCTCTCCGTCTCTTCCTCCACCTCTCACTCTGTACATATTCATCAAAGCGAACAATATCTTTAAGGTCTCTCTTTGAATATTTCCCTAACGTGTTGCGTTGCTTCGGTCTGTTAAGTATTACGTTTCTCTTGCTTTCCTTGCTCTTTTCCTGCTTGCCTGGCGGAGTGAAGGGGACACCGTGCAGAAGGGTTAGGTCTCGTGTACCGACATTCACCTGCTAATTGGCTGGTTTTCCGTGCAGGTGTCAAGAATATAAGGACATGAAAAAATAAGGGAAGCTACAGGAAGCCATCAGTACTAGACGTGGCAGTAATTTAAGTGTTTGTGTCTTTGTGTTTCGTATTTTGTATCTGAGAGTTTTAGTATGTTGTGTGTGTGTGTGTGTGTGTGTGTGTGTGTGTGTGTGTGTGTGTGTGTGTGTGTGTGTGTGTGTGTGTGTGTGTGTGTAGTCGTACGTTGTGTATTTTTGTTTGTATTTTCAGGCAGTAAGTCAAATTTCTCTCTCTCTCTCTCTCTCTCTCTCTCTCTCTCTCTCTCTCTCTCTCTCTCTCTCTCTCTCTCTCTCTCTCTCTCTCTCTCTCTCTCTCTCTCTCTCTCTCTCTCTCTCTCTCTCTCTCGATTTATATTCCAATTCCTTCCTCTTCCTCTGTAATTGGGTGACTGTCGACAAGGAGGAAAAATATATTCTCGAAAAGACTTTTATAATCGTGTTAGATAAAATGAAAAAAAATAATAATAATCTCTCCCAGAACATCCCTGACATGATTTGATTTTTAGGAGTCAAAAAAAGTTCACTTCCTTTTTTTTTGTTTTCATCTTAAGCCATGAACAAGAAAGATAATTGATGAAGCACTAGACACTTTGAGGATAAGATTGTGCGTTTTTTCATAAGTGTTTAGTGAACAAAATGTGAATAGGGTGAATATAATGAAACCATGAACAAGAATGAAGATTGATAAATTATAACGCTCTTGTAAGTTTAAATTATGCGTTCTTGGTGTTTCTTTTTCTGAAGGGGTTTACTGGAAAATGTGATAGAATGTACACACATTCTAATTTTATTTTACAATGAATTTATACATGATTTACAGATCAGTATATTATTCACATAATTTCTACCATCATTTATACATTGCATCATACTTTCATATATATATATATATATATATATATATATATATATATATATATATATATATATATATATATATATATATATATATATATATATATATATATATATATATATATATATATAAAGAGTATTTCTGAGCGATGCATTCATTCATTCATTCCCTTTCTGTTTTTTGGTAAAAAGTATGTACAAGAGTCATAAGGGAGAAATACTTTTACTAGTTTAGCTGATAAAAAAAAATAATGATAATTGAAATTTAAAGAAAGGTTACACACCCATCATTCATTTATTCATTTCATCGTTATTGAATAAGAAGAAACTATATCAAGTAGAAACAGTTTTCCTTAGTGAACGAATAAAGAACATGAATAAGAGCAAAATTATACCCCCACCATACATTCTCATTCATTCTTTGGCTGACACTGCTTTCTCACCCAAACAAAAGTAAGATTGAAATACTTAATACTTTTCCTGAATGAACAGATAAAAAATAAATAGTAACAGCCTTACAGAGAAATTATGCATACATCATGCATATTACATTCATTCATTCATTCATTCATTCCTTTTCCGTTCCTTGTTGAATAAACTAAAAACAATTATAAGATACAAATAGTTTTGATCGGATATGAAAAAAGAAGAAAAAAAAACACGAATAATCGTCTTACAGAGATACACAGCCATCATACATTCACGCATTCACTTATTCATAACCAGACGCTCCTTGTTGAATAGAATAGACGTAAGATATAAATAGTTTTCCAGATTTAGCCAAATAAAAAAAAAGAATAAGAGTTTAAAGAGATGATACACCCGTCATACATTCGCAAATTCATTCATTCACACCTCTTCCTCTCCTAGTAAATATATATATATATATATATATATATATATATATATATATATATATATATATATATATATATATATATATATATATATATATATATATATACTTAACCTAAACGAGCAGCTAAGGACATATGAATAGATTACACGCGCCGCATATATACATTCGCACATTCAAGACCCTGCGATGCTTCCTTGTCGAGTCAAACGGTTGAAGTCAAGTCAGAATCGCCCCAAAATTCCCCACACGGCGTCAGTCCCGGGAGAGGCATCCACACGCGGCTGTCTGCCTTCAGGGAAAGTTCTGAGGCCGAAAATGGCAAGAATGTTCGGCTTGGTGAGTTTGAAGAGACGCTGCCGAGTGGATCAGACCAGGTGGAGATGGAGATATGGTGCGGCTGGTGTGGATGGTGTGGGTACGTGAGGTGGATGGTATTGGTGTTGTGGGTACAGTTAGAGGGGTGATTTGTGGCAGATATGGGTATTTGGTATGGCTGGTGTTGATGGTGTGTGTATTGTAAGGCGGATGTCAAGATTTGATGAGGATGGTGTGGGTACTTCAGGTGGATGTTTTAGGTGGTGTGGATACATTGAGGTGGGTAATGTGGATGCAGTCTGTACAGTGAGGTAGAGTAAGTGTCTGACATGATACAGTGAAATTAATTCTGTGGGTGACGTGGCGTAGGTACAGAAAGGTGGATTGAATTATTGGCTTTGGTACTTTAGGGTGGATCAAATGGCTGGCACGGTAATACTCGTAGTGAAATAGATGTTGTAGTGCAGTAAGGTGGGAGTTGTACTGAAGTGTTCCAAGTCTTGCTGGTGTGGCTTGGCATAAACAGACTTCTCGCAGAGGTAAATGAAGGTCTCTCTCTCTCTCTCTCTCTCTCTCTCTCTCTCTCTCTCTCTCTCTCTCTCTCTCTCTCTCTCTCTCTCTCTCTCTCTCTCTCTCTCTCTCTCTCTCTCTCTCTCTCTCTCTCTCTCCCTGCCCTAGGAATTATACAAACTTTAGATTTCACCGTATCCTAATTCACTTCTAAGGAAAGCCACGTTTATCAGTATTCCACGCTTAACAATACAAAAAAAGTTGAATATATCATAAGCCTATTAAATACTAAGTTTTTTTTCCGCCTATGAATTAAAGAACCTCTCTACATTTCATTGCATCCAAGTTTTGACCAAAGGCACATAAATCTATATTCCACGGGTAACAGATACAATATACTATAAACCTAAAAAATTGTAAATCTTTTCTTTCTGTCTTGGAATTATAGAATCTCTGAATCTCTCTGCATTTCACTGTATCTTAATTCTGACCAAGACACATAAATAAGTATTCCACGCGTAACAATACCAAAAGGGGGGGGGGAAAAATACGTATATTTTTAACCTAAAATATAATTAGGCTTTTTTTTCTGTTTTGCCTGTGAATTATAGAATCTCTGAATCTCTGCATTTTATTGTGCCCTAAGTCTGACCCAAGGCACATAAATCGATATTCCATGAGTAACAAAAGTACAGAAAAATTGTACAGCATATTGTAAACCTAAAAGTAAGTTGTCAATTGCACCCCGTAAAAAAAAAAAAAAAAAAAAAAAAAAAAAAAATCCATGAACTTTCAAACTTCAATTCCTTTCTCCTCCACTTCACAGTATTTTTCTCCACCTCTCACTTCTCCCTCACTGCAACCACCAGCAGGACCTTCCTCCCCTCCCCTCCTCCCCCTATACCCTCATCCCATCACTTCGAGCACTCCTCCCTCCCTCCCTCCCTCCCCTCCCTGCCATCATTTACCCTCCAATCACCCAGCTCCCCTCTTCTCCCACAGTTTACTGCCTCCCCTTTCACCCTTTTAACCCTAAGTACTGTTTGATTCCACTTACCTCCCTCCACACCCTTCCCACAACCACCTCACAATTTACCACCTGCACCCACCTCCACTTTAGCCTCTTCTCACCTCCTCCACCTCGCTCTGTCACCTTTAATGTCCCAAAACTTCTATTACAGTGAATTAAAGTGAATTATTGAGTTTTTTTGTCTATCTTTTCATTATATTTCCCTCCCATACGTCTTTCTTCTTTTTAATTACGTTTTCTTTTCGTTAGTATTTTTTTCTTCTATTTCAAATTCTAAACCTTTTTATTTTTTATTTTCCTTTTCTCTATTTTCTTACATAATTCTTTTTGTTTGTTCTCTCCCTTTTAATTACGTTTTCTTTTCGTAACATTTTTCTATTTTAATTTGAAACTAAAGCTTTTTTTTTTGTTTCCTCTTCGTTTTCTCTTTTTTTTTTTTTGCATAATCGTTTCCTTTGTTCTCTCCTTTCTAATTACGCTTTCTCTTCGAAAGTAACGTTTTTCTCTTCTAAATCATACTGTAGACCATCGGTTTTTTTCTTCTATTTTCTTACATATTTTCTTTTGTTCTCTTTTTATATTTTATTTCCATTCGTCTTTTTAATCCGTTTTCTTTCCGCAAATATTTTTTTCTGCTAACTCGTATTCATAATATAATTTTTCATACTTTTCTTTTCCTATTCTACGTGTTTCCTTCCCCACAATGCCATTTTCTCCATCTTCAGTAGCGCCTTAACTATCTTTTTCATTTATCCTTCTTCGTAAATTGTCTTTCTCTCTACATATTTACACCTTCCGCTTCCATTCCTACCTGTACTTTTCTTTGTATATTTCCTCCCCTACACTTCCCTTTTTCCCTGTCTCCTCTATAATTTAATCTTCCCTCCATTTTATCATTTTCGTAAATAATATCCTTTTCGTAAGTAGTCTTTTTATTCCAACAGATTCACGTCTTAAACCTCATTTTCCATTCGTACGTGTCCCTTTTCTTTGTACATACATTTCCTTCCCTACACAGCCCTTTTCTCCATCTGCATAATCTTCCCTCCCATTTACCTTTTCGTAAATAATAATCTTTTCGTATAATAGTCTTTTTTTCTACAAAATTTATATCTTAAACCTCCTTTCCCATTCATACCTGTTGCTTTTCTTTATCCCTTTTCGTTGTACAGTTCCTTCTCCACACTGGCTTTTCCCCATCTCATCCATAATCTTCCCTTTCATTAACATTCTCGTAAACAACCTTTTGCTTTACTAACACAACTCTAAACCTTCCTTCCCTACATCCGCATTCCTTTTCACCATACAACCCTTCCCAAAACTTTCCTTTTTCTCCACCTCCAGCATCTCCTAATCCTCCTTTCCTCACCAAATCTCTCAGGAGAAACTATTTTTACTCCTACAAATCAGACAAAGACTCGAGAAGGTCCCCTATTATACTCAGGAGCTTTCCGTGTATTGGTATCCGAGGCGTGACTGGGCGATCAAAACCTTTCCGGGCTCCTCACAGTTTTGGCGTAGAGTGAGGGAGGGATAGGGAGGGATGGGGGGAAACAGGAGCAGGGGAGGTCAACTTTTATTCACGGTCCCGGTTAGTAGCTCAGTCAGGCTTAGGAGAGGAAGCCAACGTAGGAATCCTCTTTCTCTGCGATCCGACATTAGTGCCAAACAGTTTACTAAGACTTGATAGATCTCTCTCTCTCTCTCTCTCTCTCTCTCTCTCTCTCTCTCTCTCTCTCTCTCTCTCTCTCTCTCTCTCTCTCTCTCTCTCTCTCTCTCTCTCTCGTTCTCTAGATCTCGCTTTCTCGGTCTGTCTTTCCAAATTATCCTGAATAGTTTGCGTTTCTTGCGGGATAATGGCATTCCTACCTGGCCTGTGTGGTGCCAGGAGGAGCAGGAGGAGGGAGAGGAAGAGGGAGAGGAAAGAAGAGGAGAGGAAGAGGAAGAGGAAGAGGAGGAGGAGGAGGAGGAGGATATAGAGGAAGAGGATATAGAGGAGAAGGAGGAGAGGAGGAGGAGAGGAAGAGGAGCAGGAGGAAGAGGAGGAGATAAAGAAGGAGGAGGTGGTGGAGGAGAAGATAGAGGAGGAGGTGGTGGAGGAGGAAGAGGAGAAAATAGAGAAAGAGGAGGAGGAAGAGGAGGAGATAGAGGAGAGGGAGGAGGAAAAGGAAAGAGGAGGAGGAGAAAAGAGAGGAGGAGAAAAGAGAGGAGGAAGAAAGAGAGAAGGAGGAAAGAGATAAAGAGAGAAAGAGAGAAAGAAAGAAGGAGAGAAAGAGAGAAAGAAAGAAGGAGGAAAGAGAGAAAGAGAGAAAGAAAGGAGGAGGAAAGAGAGAAAGAAAGGAGGAGGAAAGAGGGAGAGAAAGAAAGGAGGAGGAAAGAGAGAGAGAACGGAGGAGGAAAGAGGGAGAGAAAGGAGGAGGAAAGAGGGAGAGAAAGGAGGAGGAAAGAGAGAGAGAGAAAGGAGGAGGAAGGAGAGAGAGAGAAAGGAGGACGAAAGAGAGAGAGAGAAAGGAGGAGGAAAGAGAGAGAGAGAAAGGAGGAGGAAAGAGAGAGAGAGAAAGGAGGAGGAAAAAGAGAGAGAGAGAAAGGAGGAGGAAAAAGAGAGAAAGGAGGAGGAAAAAGAGAGAAAGGAGGAGGAAAGAGAGAGAAAGGAGGAGGAAAGAGAGAAAAAGGAGGAGGAAAGAGAGAGAAAGGAGGAGGAAAGAGAGAGAAAGGAGGAGGAAAGAGAGAAAGGAAGGAGGAAAGAGAGAGAAAGGAGGAGGAAAGAGAGAGAAAGGAGGAGGAAAGAGAGAGAAAGGAGGAGGAAAGAGAGAGAAAGGAGGAGGAAAGAGAGAGAGAGAGAGAGAGAGAGAGAG